>NC_089586.1:45844402-46144402 GCF_019320115.1 Miscanthus floridulus | reverse complement strand
CACATAATATCTTGAACCAACATTAAGCATTCATTTGAAGTCTCGTATCAACATTATCCACACCTAAGTCATATTCTAAATATCATGCATCACCAATGCACGACGTGGCTTATCTTCATTTGCTTATATGGTATTCCATCCATAGGAGGAGCCAGGGGGCTGGCAGGGGCCATGGCCCCCCTAACATCACCACAATTTTTTTTGTGTAATATATAATTTGATAATCTACATTAGAAAGACATAATAAAAGCTTTTGTCATATATTTTTTGATGTCTTCTAGACAACAAAATCACACAAATATATACTTATATTTTATACTTTACTAAATGCATACTTAACTAGTAATAATAATTCGACGAACAACAAAATCGCACAAATTCGTATTTTATATTTTACATTCTACTCCACTATGAGTATCTCCGAAATACTAAGCCGGTAGGTTTCAAGATTCAATAGCCACCAAATGCACCTCGTTGCCGATAAACATGGTCATGTACCATAGGATTAATAACATTGTTAAATCATCAAATATTAGAAAAAATTAGAAAAATAGGACCAGCTGCATCAATAGCTAACCAGGTGATCTTATTCCAACATAAAAACCTAAATAGATAAGCTACACTTAGTTCGTATATATCGAATCTCTTTGAGCGGTCCCCTTATGAACAATTCCTGGCTCCATTGTCGATAGAAACACATGGCCAAAATTGCGTGTATGGTTAAATCATCAAATACCGGATAAATTTAGAAAAATAAGAGCCTAGCCCTAGTGCAAAAATCTAAGTAAATAAGCTACACTCTGTTGTTATATGCTGAAACTCTTCGACCGACCCCCCTATGCATAATTCCTGGCTCCGCCACTAATTCCATCATATATGAACTTGCCATCATAATGAGACCATTTCATTTACATATGACCATGTCTCTTTCTACTTTCATACATTGGCTTGCTATTTCTTCACAATACCGTTACTCTTGATAATTTCCTTCCTCATGCTTCCAACTTGATCAATATCAATGTATAGTGATTTTCAAAGTCTTTGAGCATAAAGCAAACCACTATTGAGACCATCTTAATATATATTATTGTCCCCTTTGCTTGTCATTTCTTATCTTATGCATTCTTGATTCATTCTTCAATATATACTTCGTCACTAGCAATCAACTATCAATCTCTTCTTTTTCATGAAAAGCAAGTCACTATTGAGACCAAACCATATTCATTTCTTTTTGTCTTATTTTGTCTTATCAAATATGCTTGCTTCTTCTCCATTTACAATACCATGAGTTTGCCATGATCATTTCTAATGAAATCTATTAAAAAACTCATCAAACTCATTAGTCCGTTAATTGTGTTATTCCCTCCGTTCATTTATGTCCTTCATCTAACTATTTTTTTCTAGAAGTCTCCTTCGTATTGGTTTGGGACCACGCGCTCGCCTTGTCCCCATGTGGTCGTGACTCCTTGTATGCATAGCACCTTCGATGTTGTCACTGTTTGCCCATCGCCTTAAATACCTCTTCGTCCCCTCCCGTTATGACTACCTCCAATGCTCAGCATTGATACATCGTTGCACTGGTTTGGCGATCATTCTTCACCATCATGCCTCCTTTGTCCCATTCTTCACCATTAGGCCTACTTCGTCGACTGCAATAGAGCTCCAGGGCGACACCGTCAATCAGGGTCTCGTGCATGGCGTGAACTAGGTGTCAGACTCCTATGATGAATCCGAAAAATCTTCCACGAGTGAGGTGCATTTTGTTATGGATTCTTTATCCGGTGAAACTGAAGTGCCTAACTCCCAAGAAATCTTTACCGATGTTGATGAAAGTGATGCTGCCGATGCCCTACTATGTATGACCTCTACTGATGTTAGCAAGGAACTTCATGACAAGGAGCTTGATGTAGCCGCCTCCTTGTTGTTGCACGTTTTTCTTCCTTGCATGTATGGTTCCAAAGTTGAGGTCATGAATGATGCTACGATAACTCTTTTTTGAATCAATCGTGGGATGGTTAATGGCTATGGATCGACAATGGTACCAGATGAAGCACCTAACGGTGAGAAGATTGAAGAAGTGAAGAGGTCTATGTTCAAGATTTTCTTTTCTTCGATGTATGAAGGCATCTAGTACTAGTACAGGATGTCTCTGTTAGTTTGTTTTACTGTTGGGTGTAAACTAGATAGTGCAAACAAGTTCAACATGAGTTGGATGTTATCTCAATTTTTAATTTTCAGTATGTAGTATCTGAATTTTTAATTTTTAGTATGCTGTGTCTTTATTAATTTTTAGTTTTGGATGTCATTGTTTGCAGTTTCATTACTCAATCATAGCAGTGCAAACAAGTTTAAATTGCGATTAACATATCAATGCAAAGTCTTTGCCGACAATACAACTCCATCCTAAACCTGATCCTGATCTGACAATGCAACTCCATCCTAGTTGTATCTTGCTTAAAACAATTCTAAGTATCGATGAATTGCATGGCTTGATTATGAAGCTACAAAGGGCACTTCAAAGTAATGGGAAGACGACCTTGCAGATCCAGTGTCTTCTTCTTCATGTGAGGGATGTTGTAGTGCTGGCTGCCATTATACTTCATGATCACCATCATGCAACCCTGTTGGGTTAGAAAAAATTGGTTCGATCTATCCACGAGGTAGTTCTGATACACCTCATTAACCTTTAGGACAATGTCTTTAATGCTATTTGGTGTACCTTTCTCGAACAATGCTTGGATGGCTGCAAAAAATCAAGATCCAAGACATTTAGATCAGGTGAGTTGGGAGGTTGGCATGTTAGCCTAATGTCCCAACCATTAGCTTGGGTGCCTTGCACAAATATTGGATCATCTACGGTGATGTGGGTCCTTGCATTGTCTTATTGAATGAAGATTGGCATCCCTCTTTCTTTGGCTGGCCACTTTGCCTTCAATTCTGGTAGAACTTTGTTGACAGGAAAGTCTCGGCTAACTTCCTTTGTTACCGACGTCATTACCTTTGTTACTGGTTCACCTACAAGTGTAAATAAACTTATGTTAGGCATCAAGACAAAGTTATGTTAAGCATAAGAAAAACTGAAAAATGACTTACCTCTCCCTATTTGGACTCTTTCTTTTCAGGTTCTGCCTTGGTAAAGGGAAAAATCCCTATTTTACCATCAAATGTACAATTTCCATTTGCATCATATCTAGGCCTTGTAACCACAACAAGAAACATCACCTTTTCTATGAAATTGTTACTTTTAATAGTACGTTGTGGTCTTTTCCACATCATTGGCTAGATAATATTTCTATTTCTGGTTCTTACGTGTCCTATAGAACCATTTTTTGTCAATGTACACAACATTGTACATTGGGTTAAAGGACAACCCATTCATCATGGACAAACAATATTGTACCTGTGCTTTTTTGTTCTCATCGGTCAAACTAAACTTAAGGTTATTAGCATGTTGATGAAAGTAGGTTTCGTTGGAACAATTTATATATTGTGCTTTTCTTCACTCACTACTAGAGATATCCACTTCTATGACAAAAATCTTAATGTTGAATCCGAAACCATCATAAAAATTGCTTTTTATGACGAAAATTTTGGTTTCGTCATAGATCATCGATGACGATCCAGGAACCCCCTTATCTATGATGAAATCGGGTATCATAAAAAAAACATCACAGAATAGCATAGGGTTTCGTCATAGATCACTCGCATGACTATTCTTGCTCATCTATGATGATCTTATTCAGAGCTATGATGAACAGGGCTTCGTCATTGAATTAATTACTGATCTGTGACAAACAATATTCGATCTGTAATGATGACACTTTGTCATAGATCTCCACACAGTACTTTCTCCATCTGACGTGTACCTATGGGACCTGGAGTTACTCATCCGTGACACTTGCAATTTGTCATAAAAGTCTTTGCTCGATCCTTTCTCCATGCGACGTGTACCTGTGGGACCCTTCTCTATCCGACCTATGGGACCCGATGGCTTATGTGTTATGTGTACCTATAGGGCCTTTCTCCATCTCCATCTGACCTTTGGGACCCGATGGCTTGCGTGTCACTTGTGCTCATGGAACCTTCTCCATCCGATTTGTGGGACCCAACGACACCTTTCTCCATCTCCATCTGACCTATGGGACCCGACGACACCTTTCTCCATCTCCATCCGACCTATGGGACTCGATGGATTGTGTGTCACGTGTACCTATAGGACCCTTCTCCATCTCCATCTGACCTATGGGACCAACAGCTTGCATGTCACTTGTGGACCCTTTCTCCATCCGACCTGTGAGACCCGACGGCTTGCGTGTTACTTGTGGACCCTTTCTCCATCTAACCTGTGGGACCCGACGGCTTGCGTGTTACTTGTGGAACCTTTCTCCATCTCCATCGGACCTATGGGACCCAACGGCTTACGTGTCACTTGTTGCCGCCGGGGTTTAATAAATTCAAACTTAAAAAAAATGATGAGACCTAGGAGTCGAACCTAGGACCTAGAGCAAGGAATAGACTATCTTCACCATTGCGATAGATGCCTGGTTGTGTTGACATATCTTTGGAGTAGTATATGTTCTCTGTGTGGATAGGTTGACTTATATATTAGATATATCCACTGCAAGTGGAAACAAATATGTGCCCGTTGGACTTGCGGCGGTGGCAGAGGCAGCAATGGAGGATCCCTAATGTGCTGTGGTGGCTCAGGCATCCTTTTGGCGGCTAGGCTATAGGTCTTCTAGGTGGAGCGTGGCAGCATTGGCGTTCGTGTCCGTTGTGTGCCACAGTAGAGACAACAGATTTGATCTACATGTCTCTTTTCTCACCTTTTCCTATTCGTTTCGCTGTTTTGGTCCATGCTTGAACATGAGGTTTACAAGAAACATTGTAGTGTTTCAGATCTAGTTAGGCCAATGATGATGAAAAGAACTAGGAGGTGGCACTAGTTGGTTTTTTGCCAGTGCATGTCACTTGTAGATCTATCTAGGCAAACAAATAGGCCCTTCGCTTCTACCTTAAACTATTTTTTCTGTCTAGTGCTTTCTTGATTTTACATTTATGTTTTGTATGCTCTAGTGCCACCAGTGAGTCCTTATGGTATTTTAAGCTTGTAACATATCTGAGGCCACATTTCTATGTCAATGATGTCTACATGGTTGTTGGATGTATTAGGATGCAACTCATATGTTTGCTTTCTGTATCTTCTCCTTATTGATAACCAAGTTATCCATTTAGTTCCAAATAAGATGAAGGCATCAAAAGCAAATCAATGCTTTGTGTCCATCATTCACATGACTGAGGCCACTAATGACTAAGCTACACATGTTGCTACTGATGCCAATGATGATCACTACCACTTGTTCACTGACATTCTACCTATGAAAACTAAGGTAGCATGTTCAGGTTGTGTAGATTTGAGATGAGTCATCCCTGCTATGTTGTGTTCAATGGCCATGAGCCAGGAGTTTACTACAACTAGCCTAACTGCCATAGACAAGTTCATAGGTTTCATGGTGCTTGTTATAAAAAGTATAACTCCTATGAAGAAGGAATTACTGCCTTCAAGTCAACAACCAACTCAAATCTAGCCTAAGCTCATGATGATGACTTCTATCTTCAAAACCCAACAGCTACTCCACCCTCTTTGTTCATCAAAACTATTGTAATTGTAGTCCTCTTAATATTTGTTTGTCTCCTATGGAAGAAGCTCTGAGCTCGTGTACTAATTGTAAGTGTGATGGTTAGACTTGATTTAGCTAGAATTGTAATGGTTATAGATCCATTAGCTGCTACTCTAGTTTGAGTTATATATATCTATGTGGTGCTATTCTAAATTTAGATGAGGTCGTACCATGAAAATTGTCAATGGATGTTAAAGTTGCACTTTGGTATGAGTTGTGGACTTCACTGATGGATTTTTGTTAGATTATTTTCCTCCTCAGTGATCTCATTACTGAGCTAGCTCTCATCCTACTACATGCACACTGACGAAATGGAGGATGCCCCCAACAAGAGGAATGTACTGGCCAGCCTCATGGATGATGTCTTTGTTAAGATCCTCCACCGCCTCCCTACCCACTCCTTGTTCTGCTACAAATGTGTCTGTTGCTCCTAGAAATGCCTCATCCCGGACAACCATAAGTTGATGCCCTAGACTATGGCTAGCTTCTTCTACGATGGAATCTATAGCCAATGAAACTTCACCAGCATCACCGGTGTTTACACCTCCTTGTCCTTCTTGCCCTTCACAATGAACAATGTAGCTGTCTCAGATTGCTGCAACGGCCTCATCCTATGCTGGTGCCTTGGGGCTAATGGATACTGCTATATCATCTGCAATTCGGCAACCTAGAAGTTGAAGGTACTACCACCTAGAATCCATTCTATTGGTGCGGCTCCATTGGGGTTCAATCTGATAGCCTCCTCACACTTCATGTGTTTGAACATATGGTGGAGGATGGTTAGTGCGTGGGTGTGGACATCTACTCATCTAAAACTGTAGTATGGATCTTTAATGAATCTAAATGGGGCGAGAAGGCTGAGTGGACATTTTCAAAATCAGCAACTGTGTTTCTTAATGGTTGTATGCACTATATAGGGCCCTATGAGGGTTACCATTGTATACTTGCTGTGGATATGGAGGGAAAGGCATGGAGGAAAATTCCTAATAGGCCGTGTGGTTTTTTACGCTCCATCTGTCAAGCTTAGGCTCACTTGTGTCAATGTACTGTTGGTGGTCACAATATGTCCAAGCTTTCATTCTGGATCCTTGAAGACTATGGTACTAATAATAAATGGACATTGAAGCATACTATTAGCATGTGTAAGTTGTTTAGAAAGACTAAGAAACAAATGGGTTACTTTGATTTTGAGTCATGCTACACAGCGGTTATAGTTCACCCAAAATGGAATTTGGTTTTCTTTATTGGGGTTGGGGTGGAAAGAGCCGTCATCACATATAACATGGACAACAGAAAGTTCATGTCATCCCTACACATTACATTCTATATGGTAGACATGACATCCTGCTAGAAATCATTGGCAGACCTTACTATCTTCCCTATGTTCACTTGTTCTCAGAGTTAGAGTCATTATTAGCAAAGTAGTAAATAAAGCTGCATTTGATGTATCTCTCTATCATGACATGTTTAAATGGATCAATGTTGTTTGATTGTCTATAAACATGTTAATTTCCTCTTGGATGGATGTTGTCATTATTTTGTAGCAACTTTAACTTGTTTGTAATGTAAGCTAAAGTCTGTGTAGTGTATCAGACACGTTCAAACCTATAGAGGTCGGACTTTCTTGCGTGTGCAGTAACATTTCAACACCAATGGCTCCTTTTTGTTCCCAAAAAAACACCAATGGCTCCTCTATAGTAGTGATATATTAACTGCCATGATCTCTTCCACAACTTCGCTTGTTTTCCTTTCTTCCCCGAGCCCTCCCATTCCCACTATAGATCTAACATCGCCAGGAACGTGTGGTTGACTTCTCCAAACCTACTTCACTCTTAGCCACCGCCATGGTGAAGGGCAAGCCTTCTGCAAAGCGCGCATGGGCGGGGAATGACGCTGTGCCCATGGTGGAGGAGGATGACGCCATGCCCGTGGTGAATCAAGATGAAGCTCCGGTGGATCCCTTTGGAGATAGAGATGATTGGGCCATTGGCATCATGAGTAAGGCTTTCTTGAAGATCAAGCATGTGCTACAGAACACTAGTCTAGGCACCCTCAACCCGCCTCAGGAAGAAAAGGTGAGCACACTACTAGAAATATCCTCTTCTATGACGAAAATCTTAATGACGATTCTAAAACCATCATAGAAGATCGCTTTTTATGATGAATTTTTCTGTTTCATCATAGATCAGTGGTGACAATCCTTTAACCCTCCCTATCTATGATGAAATCAGGCATTGTTACAAAAAACGTCATAGAAGAGCATAGGGTTTCATCACAGATCACTCGCGTGACTCATCTTTGATGATTTCCTTTAATACTATGATGAATAGGGCTTCATCATTGAACTAATTAGATATATGTGACAAACAATATTAGATCTGTAATGAACGATGCTTTGTCATAGATCTCCACACGGTACTTTCTTCATTTGACATGTACCTGTGGGACCTATAGTTACTCATCCATGATGCTTGCAATTCATCATAAAAGTCTTCGCTCGATCCTTTCTCCATGCGACATGTACCTATGGGACCCTTTTCCATCCGACGTGTACCTGTGAGACCTATAGTTACTCATCTATGATGCTTGCAATTCGTCATAAAAGTCTTCGCTTGGTCCTTTCTCCATCTGACGTGTACCTATGGGACCCGATGGCTTACGTGTCATGTGTACCTGTGGGACCATTCTCCGTCTCCATCCAACCTGTGGGACCCGATGGCCCATCTCCATCTGAGCTATGGGACCCAATAGCTTGTGTGTCCCTTGACGCTTTCAATTCATCATAAAAGTCTTCGCTCAGTCCTTCTGCATCCGACCTTTGGGACCCAATGGCTTATGTGTCACGTGTACCTGTGGGACCTTTCTCTATCTCCATCCGACCTATGGGACCTAACGGTTTGCGTGTCACTTGTACCATGTGTGCCGTTGGGGTTTAATTTCTCAAAAAAAGGTCTGATACCTAGGAGTCAAACATGGGATCTAGACCAAGGATTGGAGCGTCTTTACCATTATGCTAGAAGCCTGGTGTGCTAACATCTCTTTGGAGTCACTATAGTATCCTATTGGATATGTGGATGCCCTATAGGTTGACTTAAATTGGATATATCCCCTGCAAGTGGAAACAAATCTATGCCCGCTAGACTTGCGGTGGCAGCGGAGGCGGATGCAGAGGATCCCCGGTCTGCTGTGGTGGCTTAGGTGTCCTTTTGGTGGCGTGGCATGGCTCTTCCGGTGGAGCATGGGGGCATTGGCGTCCACGTGATCAGGTGTGTGCCACGGTAGAGGCGGCTTGTAGCCGAGCTGTGCTAGTTCGTAGAACAAAGGTATGAGTACATTCTTCTGTGATTATAGAAATCCATTTTCTATACTTGATAAAGTAAAGAACACATAGAGAAAGGCTATTATGTATGAATTTCAATTGAAATCAATGCTTTTGTCACACAAAAATAGAAAACCAGACTGTCTCATAATATGATATGAACAATGCACAGATTAGTGCTCTTGAACACTATATGTTTTGTTCTAATGCTAGTTTTGCCATTGTCCACCCAATGGTTGAAACTCTAACGGACTTTGCATACTTTTGCTGTAATAGATGGATAGATCCTAGATTCCTAATGGGAGACCATTCTCGCCGATGTTCATCATAGGAGTTGAAGAGTTCATGGATATGGTTAAACAAAAATACCCAGAGCAAAAGATCCCATGCCCATGTACACATTGTCTTAACTAGGTGGTTAAAACTTGGCAGGAGGTGAAGGACGACGTACTTATACACAAAATGTCACCCACATATGCCACATGGATTCATCATGGGGAAGAGGGAGGAGGTACTAACATTATAGAGCCATCAGATGTGCATGGGTCTCATCATGATGGTTGGATTGAGGAGGAGGAGGAGCAGGAGGACCGCAATGATAATATATTACCAGATTTTGATGATTTAGTTCAAAACCTATTGACATCTGAAGAGTGGGCTGGAAGAGTCCCTACGTTTGAAAGAGTGTTGGATGAGTTGAAGCAATCAGTTTCTTCTGGATCTAACTTCTCAAGATTCTGCTTCCTTGTCAGGTTGCTCTATATCAAGTCCCACTATCGAGTTAGCAACAACTATTTTGATGCACTATTGGCATTGCTATTAGATGCATTCCCTAGTAGCAACGTACTAAAATCATGTGAGGAGACACGCAAATATATTCGAGAATTGGGACAAGGTTATGAAAGTATCCATGTGTTCAAGAACAACTATGTGTTGATTTCGGGTGATCGTGAGGAATTGCAAACATGCCCAAAATCCAAAGAATCTAGATGGGAGGCTGCAGATAGTAGCAGGCAGTTTTCTCATAAGGTTTTGAGGCATTTTCCTCTAATAGCGAGGTTGTAGAGGATCTTTGTTGCTCGAGGAACAGTAGCGGACACCGAATGGCACGAGACTAAGCGAGAGAAGAATACCGATGAAATGAGCCATCCAGCAGATGGGGAGGCATGATAGGACTTTGATAGAAAGCACCCAACTTTTGCAAATGATATAAGGAACTTGAGGCTTGCTGTCGCCACAGATGGTTTCAGTCCATTTGGTAACTTTAGCTCGACATATAGTATGTGGCCTGTTCTTGTAACGCCTCTGAACATGGCACCATGGGAATATGTGAACCCATCGAATTGCTTTATGTCTCTACTGATCTCGGGCCCAACCTCTCTAGGAAAGGATTTTTATGTATTCTTGGAGCCTCTTATAGAAGAACTAAAAGAACTATGTAAGGGTGTCGACACTTTTCATGTACTACATCATGATAATAAGAAAGGCTTCACTCTATGAGCTGCCGTGCTTTCGTGCATACATGATTTTCTAGCATTGAGCACCTTATCAGGTCGAACTACCAAAGGTTGTTATGCATGTATTTATTGCAACAAAAATCCATTGTCAAGGAGCCTAAGAAAGAAGCTAGGCTACCTTGGACACCGTCGTTACCTTCCTAGGGATCACCCTTGGAGATGCGCTGAAAAAGTTCACCTTATAGGTGGTCCTTGAGGAAGTCGACAAGGTGAAAGATGTCTGCCTAGGTAAGCATGATGGAAAAAGGAAACAAAAGCGTGGAGAAGAGCCAGTCATTTATAATCGAAAATCTGCTTGGTGGGGGCTACCGTATTGGAAGGACCTATTGCTGCCACACAATCTTGATGTCATGCACATTAAGAAGAACATATGTGAAAACATTCTTTGGACATTGCTAAAAGTAGAGGGCAAGACAAAGGCCACAATGAACACTAGGCTAGATTTGCATGATATGAACATAAGGCCTCAATATCATGGTGTGCAGCAAGGCACCTGGCTTAAATTCCTAGAAGCTCACTATCTCTAGACGGAAAAACACAGAGCAGAATTTTGCAAGTTCCTTAAAGGTGTCAAGTTTCCAGATGGTTATGCAGCCAACCTAGCAAAATCCATAAGTGCAGATGGTACCAAGGTAGTTGGCAAGCTAAAAACACATACTTGCCATGTCCTTCTCTAGAGGATCATACCTGCAGGCTTAAGAGGTTTTGTTCCCAAAGATGTATACAAAGCTATTTCAGAACATGGAAACTTCTTTAGGCAACTGTGCAATAGAACTCTAAGGAAAGAAGTCATGGAAAAGCTAAAACGGGACATCCCACTCATCTTATGCAAGCTTGAGAAATTTTTTCCACCGGCCTTTTTCGATATTATGGTGCACTTGGCTATCCATCTACCTGATGAGGCACTTCTTAGGGGGCCCATATAGTATGGATGGATGCACCCAATAGAACGGCGACTGGGCATGTTGAAGAATTTATTAAGGAACAGGGTCAGATATTGACGGTAGTTACCATCCATCATAAATCGTCAATATAACTTGAAATCATGCATGAAAATGATCACCAACATAGACTTAGGGGTTTAAACTAACAATTTCCACGAGTTTTGGTGAATCTGTGCTTTCAACAGGGTTTATCTAGAAAATCGTTAAGGAGGATCAACTCGTCAAATTAAATCATGTTTTTCCATGATGTAAACAACCCTAGAAGGTTTTAGAGGACACCAGAAGACACTCCATCGAAGTGGGGACCGAGAGGCTTCTAGGTGGGGCTGGCTAGTCCCACCTATAGGTTGGCCAATCCCTTGGCCCCACATGTCAGCCTTCGCTTCGCACGTTGGTTCTCCAGCACCTTAAGGATTGCATCTCCGCCCATTTATTCAAGTTGGTTTGATCTGAGGGTTTAGAATTGATGCTCTAGCCTATATATACCAGCCCCTACCCCCCTCTTAGTCATTCGATCATAAGTCAAGATCAGATCAGAAATTAGGGTTTCCTTAGAGAAGAAAATAGAGCTCCAATTCTTCAAAGTTCTAGTATAGTCTAGCTAGCAAGATTTAAGTAGAGTTTGACTATGCTTAGGATTCTGGATTCACTATTTGGAGGCTAGTAAAGCCATTGTATCCCTTTATATTTTGACTTTGTGCTACTTCAATACTATGTTGCTATTTATTACGTTCCTAGTTTGCTCTAGTTATACACTTGATATAGTCATGATTGATGATAAATTTATGCATATGTTCGCAAAGCAGTTAGCTCAATACTCGAGTGAGTTAAGTGGTCGACATTATGTAAGCATGGTGCTGAAATATTGTTTACTTGTGGATGCACTCTACAATCTGGGTCATGTGGTGATTGCAGATGTGACACTCCCGTTGAGTCCTTTGTAGTCCACTCCCCATTTGTAGAACAAGTAGAACCCAATTGCAAAGGGAGACAAGCTCTGTTCTTGATCTTCCTTAGTAATGTTCCTTATGCATAGATATAGAGTTAATTATGCTATAGATGTGAGTGTATATACTTGGGTGTACAACAGACTTAGTAAATAAGGAATGACATAGGAATCTTTTGCTCTTAACTAATCTCCTGCCTAGCCATACTACATTTATGAGTATCTATTTCTATCTCTGGAATACTATCAATGCCTTACACTTATCATTTATTTATCATTTAACTTACCCCTACTATAGCATGAGAGTTAATGATCTTATCATAAGTATGCATATTTGTCAATATCTCTTGCCACCCCATAGCTCCTCCCTATGGATAAAATATAAATAACGATACCTGACATACTCCTGGGTGAAATGCTACAATGATATATTATCTGTGCGCTTGCGGATACTTAGTATATATATAATTTTACAAGTGTTCTTAATAATTACTAACAACACATTTCTGGCATTATTGCTAGAGATGACAACTTAGTAAAGATTGATGCTAAGAAATGCCAACAAGCATTTCTGGCGCCGTTGCCGAGGAGGGGCACAAGGCTAAGAGAATTGATCAAATAAATACTTATTGATGAAATCATAACTAGCACCTTTGCTTTAGCAGGCTTACCCTTGTTTGTCTTTGTTTATATCTTATACAAGGTATTGCGGGATTGGTTCTTATTCATCAACAAATTCCTTCAATCACAATCAAACCAATCAAGAGGAAGCTCAACATTAGTTTCTGAAGCTATGGTTGAAAAGACTCTACGTGAATTCTCTGCTCCAAGCACTGAGAACATCTGCACTAGACCAACACTCAAAACCAACAACCTTGAGTTTGAAGTCAAGGCAAGCCTCATCAACATGGTGCAAGCTACCCCATTTAGCAAGAAGGCACATGAAGATGCTAGTACTCATCTCTAGGATTTTCTAGAGATTAGTAGCATGATCACCATCAAGGACGTTGCTCAAGACATCATACTACTCTGCCTGTTTCCATTCTCATTAGTGGGAAGGGCAAAGTAGTGATTCTACACCAAAAAAGATGACATCAATACATGGGCAAAGTGTTCGAAGGCCTTTCTAGCAAAGTTTTTCCCTATAGGCAAAACCAATGCCTTAAGAGGAAAGATTTCCAACTTCCAACAGTAGAAAGGAGAAACCATTCTAGAGGCATGTGAATGTTTTCAAGAACACAATTCAGATTGTCCTCATCATGGAATGGAAGATTGGTTGCTCATGCAAAGCTTTTACTATGGATTAACTTAGAAAGCTCATGAACAACTAGATGCAACTACTGGAGGAGCATTCATGTCACTCACCCTTAGAAAAGCTAAAACCATTATGGAGAAGATAGCCTCTAATCAAGGCTGGTCTCAATTCAATATTCAAGCATGCAATAAGAATGAGGAAGTACCAGAAGAGGTGTGTGCACTGTCAACCAAGATGGATGTCATGTTGAATTGGCTTGAATAGCGAGCCAATTACAAGAAAGACCGTCAGGCCATTCAAGATGCTTTTAATTTCCAAAACATATGTGGAGAATATTTGGGGGTTGATCTCCCCGAATATCAAGAAGACGCAAATATTGTCAACTCTACTCCATAACAACAGAGACAAGGATGGAATCAACAACAATAACGGTCAAATTCCCAAGGTAGGTACCCAGGTAATTACTATAATTCGTCCTATCTTAAGCAACCATCTTTGACAGACTTGATCTTAGAACAAGCTAATATTAATGAAAATATTTCTAAAAAGCTTGCTTTTAATGATAAGGTCCTAGAAAACATAAATATTAAATTGGACAATTTTTCTTCTGCCATAAAAGACCAACTTAGCTATAATAAGAAGATAGAATCACAATTAGCTTAGTTGGTGTTGACGGTCAGTAACATCAATTATAAACCATCAACATAACCTATATTTATACTTAATTCTATCACCAAACATAGGTATAGGGGTTTAAACTAATAAATTCTATGAGTTTTGGGGAATCTATGTTTTCAGTAGGGTTTATCAAGAAAACCGTCAATGGGGACCTATTCGTTAAAGGAAATTATGGATTTCCGCTGTGTAATCGACGTGGGAAGACTCTAGCAGACGCCAAAAGGTGAATCAACAACACAGAGCCCATGTCTCTAACATGTGGGGCTAGCCAGCCCCACCTAGAGGCTACCCGACCTGTGGCCCCCCCATGTTAGCCTCCCATTGTTATGTCGGTTCTCCACCACGTCCTAGGTTGCATCTACGACGTCCTTTAAGTCAGTTTGATCCAAGGGCTCACGTTGGACATTCTAGCCTATATATACCAGCACCTGCCACCCTCCTTGGAGCCATCCTGAAACTCTAATTCATATCATGAGGATCAGAGCCAGCTATCAAGAGAAGATTAGTCCTCCATAGGATCTACTCTTATAAATAATTGTGAGATAGAGAGCGAGGGGAGAGTTTTGGAGGAGGTGCCGGTCTGTCGATGCTCCCTCTATGGCTTGTACCTTGGCAGATTCAAGTTCTATCTGAGATTGCATCTAAGATTTCTCTGGTAATCAACTTCTGATTCAAGTAAGCATCTTGTTTATATTATTCTTCAGGTTCACGACTCTCTTTTGAGTGATTTATTCTCTTCCTTGGGGGAGTAGAGTATTAATCGTAAGTGTAAACATGGTGCTTAGACTTAGGTTAATCGTGGATGCACCCTGCATTTCGGAAGGTGGTAGATCATGTGAGTGACATAAGTTCTATATAACCTATACTATATTGCTTCGTTGATCCTTTGTAGTCCACCTCCCGTCTATAGGCGCACATAGGACATGGTTGCAAAGGAAAACATCCTCTACTGGTGTCTTTCCCTAGTAATGTTGCTAGCTGAATAGTAGAAGACATAAGCTTACCCAAGTTAGAACTAGAGAACTTTAGTTATGCTCTCTATGCTCCTATTTATCCTAACCTTGTTGCCACCCTTAGTTAAGTTAGACCCTAGTTAGTCTCACATGTTTCCCTATGGATACGATACTTAGAATACCTCTGGGTGAAAGCTATAGTGGTATCCATGCGCTTGTGGATTTACTTGTGTGCGTTAAATATACCAACAAGTTTTCTAGCGCCGTTGGCGGGAAAATAATTGCTGAATTAACTTCGAGCCAAGTTTAACATTTTATCTTGTATTCTTTCTTTTATTTTACTTTTTTCTTTTAGCATGGATTTCACTCCTATCTATCAATATGCTAAACCCACGAGCGCAATCCGAGAGCCACCAAAATCTTTAGAGCCCATCATAACACCTGGTTATGAGCTGCACTCATGTTTTATAAAATTGATTCAAGATAAATCCTTCTCGGGAGAAGGCGATGAAAACCCATACTCACACCTACAAGAGTTTGAATAGACCTATGCATGCTAGCGTATCACTGGCATGTCTGACAAAACTGTAAGATGGAAGTTGTTTCCATTCTCTTTGATGGGAAGAACTAAACATTGGTACAGTCAAACCGTAGGAAGTATGCACAGAGATTGGGAAATGTTATGCGCTTGTGGATTTAGCTATCAATCATGAACCATCAATACCCCAGAATCCTTTAAGGGAAGAAGAAATTCAACCTTTTGAAATTTCTTGTGAGGATGATCTTTTTTATGCTGATTTTGGGAAAAGCTTAAACTTCCAGTTCCACAAGAGACCTTTGAGCGAATATAATTCAAATCCTCTCAAGAAGGGATCTCTTGGAAAGCGTCCTTATTCCCATATAGGACATTGGGAAGAATACAAGGGTGGCATGTCTAGTGAAACCATAAAAGGAGAGCCAAGCTATCTAGAAGCCATTCTTATTCTCTCCCCTTCTGTGCCCATATTAGTTGTCTCATCTGAACACATCTCTAAACCCATCCTTGACCCAATGATCCCTCTTATGCTCTTTCTCCTAAAACTCATGATAATCCTAGAAAACCAGCAAGACACCCTAAGCATGAGAGTCATGAAGGCCACAAGGATGACCAAAAAGAGCAACGACAATGGCTGAAATGTATTATGAACTTGTATGTCGTTGCTAAAGAATGGATGGACAAGGACGAAGCCTTATGGGTAGAATCCAAACTTAGCCTAGATCCAAATGGTGAGCTTAAATCAATATCGTTAATAAACATGACTCATCCAAGTTTGGAGGAGGCCTTAGATGAGATCAACCGAGAGCCACCAATCCATTGGAAATCTTGGATAATAAAACATCCAATGAATGTTGTAGGCATGGAATGATGAAAACAATGTTTCCTCCTATAGACATTCATAATGAAACACCCTTAGAGCTTTAAAAGAAAGATAACATCAACGAGCATGGAAGTTATTTCATGAACACCTCACCAAATCCATGCTCGCATGAAAAATCTCCTGAATTAATTAGTCTCTCCAACATTGTCACACACAAGATCTTCATCCCCCTCATTCTCCTTGTTCATAAGACTTTGAAAGGGTGGTTGTAGATGCATATATTTATCATAAATATTGCAGATCTCATTGTGTAAATCTTGAGATAGATACACAAAGGTTGATATTGGAGGGGAAACCACTTCATCAACTTGATGCAATTAGAAGGTTTCCCAAGGATGAGCTTTTGTCCTAAAGCAAGTATTTTTAGGAGATAACATGAGCTTTCACTTTTGGCCGTAATGCCCTTGTGAAGTGAGAAACATAATTGTGAAAATATTCCTTCAGGTGTTTTTGTCACTAACCATTCCAAGTTTGAAGCAAAAAGAATGAAGGATGATGACTCAAGGTATGTCCAACCAATCATCATGCAACACTGAATCACATCCATCCAAACTTGACTTTACCTTGCAAAATTCAAGCCTGGGGTATGGGCTTCTTTGAAAAATCTTATGCCATGTTGCTAATTCATCTTGGTTGTCTCTACCTTTAAATCATGCTCAACTTGCTAAACAACAATCATGTTCATTCATCTCTATTTGAATAAATCTCTATAATACTTTCATGCTACCTTTGTTTACTATAGTATGCGTAGGTTTTGAAGTATTTTCATACACCTTTTAAATTAGGCATGGTGCTTAGTTTAAACTATTTTCCTAAATTAAATTAGACATGGTGTTTAGTTTGATTCTTGAACCAAGAGGTGTGCTGATCTTACTTCCAAAGGCTTTTTAAATTAAGTGTGGTGCTTAGGTTAAAATGCCTTCCTAAATCAAATTAGACATTGTGTCTAGGTTGATTTTTGAGCTGACAGTACACCTTAGTAGATGCTAGATATTTTGTTGGACTAACCCTATTGAGGAAACTTTTAATTCAATATTGGTAAGTCACGAGATGAATTCAAATCAGAGATGAAGCAAGACACAACTCATTCATTATAGATGTAAGAACTACATACCTCATTCAACATGGATGAAAGAACTATAAGTACCAAAGTTCATTCACTTTGTCTTTTGCTGCAAATTACCTTTGCCTTGAGCCATGCTTGTATAAAACATGATCTCTATACTAAAGTAATCCCAAAACCATGTTTTCATTTGCATAGAGGGAAATTACAAAATTCTAGACAAACAACCCGTGTTTCAAAATTGTATATTCCTTCGAGTATGTGTTGTCCACTAATCTTTGCAGGCATAAAACAATTAGTGAGGCAAAAGGTCTAATAAGGTGTCAAAAGATCAAAGAGCAGAAAGATGGCATGACAAAAGGATGAGAAAGAAAAGTTATAAACTAGGAAACAAGAAGCTCATGAACGGCTCAAGCTGCGAGACTAGCCGAACATGGAAAACTTCAAGCAAAAGGGAAGGACCATCGCGAGTCATCTACCCTTCGTCATATGGTGACATTACACTCTAATGACAAAGGTAACATCCTAAGGTAAATGGTCATTATTTAAAAAGCTTTTCCTTAATTCTGGTAGGCACATAAATAAGAAACAAAATATGTTTGAGTTACAATTTACTTGATCAGACCTGATTTGCTCAACATGTCTTGTTCTTTAAGCTTGTTCCTAGCACCACTTTCTTGATCTCATAGTTTTAACCAAATGAGCTAAAATATTGCATATCATATCTCTAGAAAATGATAGTCATAATCATATAAAGTTCGATACATTATGTAAAGATAGACAATCCTTCCAAGGGTTAAGAAACTCAACCCTTTTGGACAAATGAACTTAAATGCTATATGCATGCTCAATCTTCTAATCTTATCACCCATGACATAATTGAACAAAGCACATAAACATCAACTTCATCATATTCAATGTGCCTAAGGAATGAATAAAATTTTGGTTCTATTGGTGTTTTCCCACCAATAGATCCCATGCACTTGATCTCTACCTCGTTTTTATGAGCAGGACACACTTCAAGCAAAGTGTGGGGGAAGACAATCATTAATTCCCCAATTTCTACAAGTGGAAGTGCTGAACCTGTCAACCCAAAATCAAAACTCAAAACCATGATAGGTTTGGTGGAAAAAGGTGACATCACCATAAGAATACTCATCTTCAGAGCGAACTGGTACTTGATCAATTAACTTCACAAGGAGAAGTCTAGTTCGAAGGACTTAAAACACCAAACCCTCACTGAAAGAGCTAGCTTGCGGGAGAAGCACTCCTGTGTATCTAGGTAAGTATGCTTTCCCTTTGTTCTAGTTTTAGTTTCTTTTAAATAGTTAAGAAAATGGTAAAATTTAAAACAAAATAAAAGATGTGTCTAGTTTGCTTTAATTTATTTTTAAGAGCTGAATAAAATAAGGAGGACTCAGAATAATCTCTTAAATGGAAATGATGAATAGTTGCTCTATTGTAATTCCTTTCAAGTACCTAGTTTTCAGCCTCGAATTCTCCCGAGTTTTGGATACGACTGATTTGATATAAGGATTTACTCTGAACTTGAAACTCGTGGATAGCATATGCTTGATCTAAGTGTATGTAATTGATGGATATGATGTGAGAAGGTCTAAGCAGTTGTTTATCTTGTTCCAAGTGACACTAAAGTTTGGAGATTTATCTTTATAAAAACACAAAAATGCTACATGACGAGTTCCTATATGACAAAGCTTGAATTCCTATCAGAGCCATACATGTTATTTAGACTAGGAAAACTTCCACATATATGTTGCTTGCTTTTGCATTGAGTTTTGTCAAGCTTTGTTGACCCTTATGAGAGGTTTGTCATGCTCTTAAAATCAAGATCATGTACACACAATGTTTTCCTAAATGGTAAATAGTCTTTACACGGTCGCCCTTCGTTTAGCGTTTAGGCTATTTACACGATGTTTAAACGAAGTTAAACAGTCTAAATGATTTTGTACTTTAAAAAAATACATATAATTATATATGTGCATGTAAAAATAAGTATTCTAGCATTTATACATATTTATTCGAGTAAAAATCAATTATTTTGGTATGTATATATATTTATGCATGTGAAAAGAACAAAATATAGATATTTATGCATGTAACATATCAAGTGTACACATTTATAAATATAATAAACTTAAGTATACAAATTTATCCATACAAAACTAAACTAGATTTACCTCGTGTTCGCCTAAATAGTTGTTTAAACAACTGTTTAGCCCATTTAATACCGTTTATCCCTGTTCCGTTTAGGCCATTTAGACCGTTTTTCCCATTTTTTGACCGTTTAAACGGTCAACCGTTTAATTTCTATTTACCCCCTAAACAAAATAGTTTACCATCGTTTACTGTTTAGTGGCCATTTAATCGACCGTTTAGGCGAACACTGTGTACACACCACCCAAATATGCACTACTCCTACACTAGGGGTAGGCGTAAGAACATGCTTTCCATTTGGATCCACCCAAACATGTTCTACTCTTACACTAGGAGTGAACACCAAAAATATGCTTGTTAGGTTTCCCATCCACCAAATAAATGCTCTGAGTTCTTGTTGCTATCTCTCAAAAGTTTTGTTGCAGAAAAGAGACATGGGGCTATGCAAAAGTTATTCATAAAAAAAGAAAGAAGAAAAAAAAAGATGAAAAAAAATGGACAAGTGTCCGAGATATTTAAAACAATAGGTACTGAGATGCCTGCCTAAAAAAAAGAGAAGAGAAAGAGAGATGAATAAGATAGCCTCTGCTCTCAAGCAAATGTTTCTAGGTTTCAAAGGAGAGATATGTTTTCAAGGAGCATAGTAGAATTAGGTTAGCCACCATATATATCCACCATATATCCACACACATGCGCATCTTGTTTTGATTATATGACTCAACTCTTTTTGGATCCGTTGTTTGACTTTACAATATATGCATTGCAAGTATGCTCTAGCTTTCTCCCTACCTATGACCTCCACATAAGCCTTAGTTGTAGGAAGAGAAAAAGGCATAATATCTTTATTGCCTTGGTGAGGATCCACAAATACCACATATATTGAGGGACTTGAGAGTGTCATACAATAGAATCTCTGAGTTTTATTTTGAAAACTTATAAAAACTCTAGAACAATGGTAGAACAAAGAACTTGAGACATAGTGCTTGACTTGATTATTCTGTCTTTCAATTACTCAAGACCCAAGTGAAGGCTGAGAAGCCCCATGGTTGAAGGTAATATGGGTAAGTTTGAAAGTTAGATCGGTTCATTCTAATTCAGAGGAGAATTCTTGTTTGAACGCATGTGTACTTTTAAGGAGTGAAAGCATTGACGCAACTCCTGATCCATTTACTAAGTTTAGCTTTGCTAAGGGACTAGTAAAGGTTAAGCTTGAAGGAGTTTGTTGATGGTAGTTAACAACCATTATAAACCGTCAAAATAACATGTATAAGGGTATAAATATAATCACTAAAGAAGGTCTAGGGGTTTAAACTAACAAATTCCACGAGTTTTGGTGAATCTGTATTTTCTATAGGGTTTATTCAGAAAACCCATGGTTGAAGCTAATATGGGTAAGTTTGAAAGTTAGATTAGTTTATTCTAATCTAGAGGAGAATTTTTGATTGAAAGCATGTGTACTTTTGAGGAGCAAAAACATTGTAGCAACTCCTGATCCGTTGCTGAGTTTAGCTTTGCTAAGGGACTGGCAAAGGTTAAGCTTGGGGAGAAATTGTTGATAGTCACTAACATCAATTATAAAACATCAACATGACCTATATTTATACTTAATTCCATCATCAAACAGAGGTATTGGGGTTTAAACTAATAAATTCCATGAGTTTTGGTGAATCTATGTTTTCAGTAGGGTTTATCTAGAAAATAGTCAAGGGGGACCTATTCGTTAAAGGAAATTATGGAATTCCGCCATGTAATCAACGTGGGAAGACTCTAGAAGACTCCAGAAGGTGAATCACCGAAGTGGAGCCCATGTCTCTGACATGTGGGGCCGGCCAGCCAAACCTAGAGGTTGCCCAACCTATGGGCCCCCATGTCAGCCTCCTGTTGTTATGTCGGTTCTCCACCACCTCCTAGGTTGCATCTACGCCATCCTTTAAGTTGGTTTAGGGCTCATGTTGGATGTTCTGGCCTATTTATACCAAACCCTACCACCCTCCCTAGAGCCAACCTAAAACCCTAATTCATATCATGAGGATTAGAGCCAGCTATCAAGAGAAGATTAGTCCTCCATAGGATCTAGTCTTATAAATAATAGCGAGAGAGAGTGAGGGAAGAGTTTTGGAGAAGGTGCTAGCCTGTCAGTGCTCTCTCTATGGCTTGTACCTTGGCGGATTCAAGTTTTATCTGAGCTTGCATCTGAGATTTCTTTGGTAATCAACTTTTGATTTAAGTTAGCATCTTGTTTATATTGTTCTTTAGGCTCACGAGTCTTTTTTGAGTGGTTTATTGTCTTCCTAGGGGGAGTAGAGTATTAATTGTAAGTGTAAGCATGGTGCTTAGACTTAGGTCAGTTGTGGATGCACCCTGCATTCTAAAAGTTGGTAGATCACGTGAGTGACATAAGTTCTATATAGTCTGTACTATATAGCTTCGTTGATCCTTTGTAGTCCACCTCCCATCTATAGGCACACGTAGGACATGGTTGCGAAGGAAATCATCCTCTACCGGTGTCTGTCCCTTGTAATGTCCCCAGTTGAATAGTAGAAGACATAAGCTTACCTAAGTCAGAACTAGAGAACTTTAGTTATGCTGTCTATGCTCCTATTTATCCTAACCTTGTTGCTACCCTTAGTTCAGTTAGACCGTAGTTAGTCTCACATGTTTTCCTATGGATACAATACTTGGAATACCTTCTGGTGAAAGCTACAGCAGTATCCATGTGCTTGTGGATTTATTTATGTGTGTTAAATATACCAATAGTTGGCCGCTGCTCTGCCTTTTGCCACTAACCTTGAAAAGGTCAACACCATAACCACAAGAGGTGGCAAGTCTACTCGTGATCTGCCATATCCAACTAGGACAGGTAAGACACCGACAACAGTATATGAGGAGAAGAAGGACAACAAAATTGAAGAAGTTGAGCCACAAGCACAAGAAATGATGCAAGATTTTCATGACACAACCTTCCTACCGTTTCCACATAGAAATAAAAAAGCCCAAATAGATGAGCAATTTGGTAAGTTTGTAGAGGTAATTCAAAAGTTATATATCAATATTCCTCTACTAGATGCCATATAGGTACCTACCTATGCAAAGTACCTCAGAGACATCCTGAACAACAAAAGACCACTGCTCACCACAGAGGTAATCAAGCTAACGGAGGAGTATAGTGCGGCCATCCTAAACACATCACCTGTGAAGAAGAAGGATCTAGGATGTCCCACTATTGATTGTTTGATCGAAAACCAAAACTTTGAGAATGCGCTATGCGATCTTGGGGCAAGCATAAGTGTCATGCCCAATAAGGTTTTTGACAAGTTCAACTATTCAATGCTTACGCCAACATTGATGTGCCTGCAACTAGCTGCCAATCGGTTCACTACCTTGTGGGAATCGCCGAGAATATTCCGGTAAAAATAAGAAACTTCTTTGTTCCAGTGGATTTTGTGGTACTTGACATGCAGGAAGACATGAAGACACCCCCTATACTTGGGAGACCCTTCCTAAGTACTACAAATGCACACATTGATGTCAGAGCCAAAGAAATTAAATTCCATATCAATGGCAAGGAAGAGCGATTCACTTTCAAGCCAAGACCGGAACAATGCTCTACATTAGAGTGGCATGAGAAGCAAGGACAACCATCAAGGTCTCCCTCTCTAGGACCAATTGATGCACTCGAAGAATAAACAAGGCTTGAGAAGTCTAGTTCGATGGATTTAAAATCCTGAACCCTCGTCGGGAGGTAAAATCGGTAGTTATCTATATTTACTTTTTACATTGCATTAATCATTTTATCTTAGCATATTTGCTTTTCAACATCTGCAATAGAAAAAAATAAAAATTCTCATCATGGCATTATAAAATTCAATCCCCATGTACATAATTTTTATGGAGCGTAAAAACCCATAATAAATATTTACCGTGAAGGCACAAAAATTTAAAAATACCATTCGTTTATCTTCTTATATGTCATAGTATCATAAAATATTTTTGCATTGCATATATCTGTGTGTGTATACGTTAAAAATACAGGCAACCGGGACCCATAGGAAACATATGGGACCCACTCAACCACCACCCATCACTTCTATCTCCACCATCACCTCCATTTCCACCTCCATCTCCACTCAGGTCATTTCTCCACCGAATTTCCACCGATGGCCGCTCATTCTTGCTTAAGTATGAAGCATGGAAATATCTAGAGGAAGGGGAGGCCATTTGAACACTATGTGGGGCCGGCCAGCCCCACCACTTGGTCGACCAGCCTACTGCTGCGCCGCCTATAAATGGCACTCCTCCTACTTGCTCTCGGCCTCACACACACACACTCACAATCCAGCATCTAAGTTCAAAATTTTGAACCCTGTTGATGGTAGTTAAACAACCATTATAAACCGTCAATATAACATGTATAAGGGCATAAATATAATCACCAATGAAGGTCTAGGGGTTTAAACTAACAAATTCCATGAGCTTTGGTGAATCTATATTTTTTGTAGGGTTTATCCAGAAAACCGCTAAGGTGGACCTAGATGTCAGACTTAATCATGCTTATCCATAATGAAAACAACCCTAGAAGGTTCCAGAAGACTCGAGAGGGCACCACACCAAAGAAGAGGGCAAGCCAGCCCCACCTGTTGGGCGGTCGGCCCCTAGGGCTGACCTATCAGCCACCCGTTGCTATGTCAATTCTCTACCGCCTCCTAGATTGCATCTACACTATTTATTCAAGTTAGTTCGATCCAAGGGCTCAGGATTGATGCTCCGGCCTATATATACTAGCCCCTGCCACCCCTCCTGGAGGCATTGAAGTTAATGAAGAAGATAGAAACCCTAATCAGCCTCAGAGCTCCACCATATTCTAGGGCATAGCTAGTTAGGCTAGGTCTAGATGGAGGCAAGCAGGTTTCGCTTGGATTCCTGATCATGTTAAGAGCGTGGTTTGGTATAATCTATGTACCCCCGTCACTTTTGTATCTCTCATTACTTTTATATGTTTGCTGCAATTGTTATAACATTATTATTCATATCGTTTATGTTCCTAGTTATCATGTTCAAGGTCTACTTTGATTATATACTTAGTATAGCTAGATTATCCTTATATTTATGCATAAGTTCATATAGCGCTCACTCTAAGGTACCATGGGTGAGTGGTTGACATTGTGTAAGCATGGTGCTTATATGTTGTTTAGCCACGGATACACCCTATATTCTGGGTCACGTGGTAGATCACGGATGTGACACTCACATTGAGTCCTTTGTAGTCCACTCCTTAGATACAGGTATACAAGTAGGATCTAGTTACGAAGGAAGACAAGCTCTATTCTTAATCTTGCTTAGTAATATCTCTTATGTGTAGATATGAAGTTGATCTTAGCCATGACTACTAGGTGTAATTGCACTAATCAATGTATGCTTTGACTTGTAATTAAGAATGACTTAGGAATTATTCCTCTAATATTCTACTTAACCACGCTAATGCCATAGAAAGGAGTACTCTGAGTGATCAACGATTAGTTATTATGCACTATTTATATATATATTTACCTCTTGACTTACCCCTGTTGTGAGTAGAATATTGGTTATGGTTTACTTCTCTATCAATAGCATAAGTTATCAATATAGGTCCTTGCTAGACATTCCCTGTGGTAAAAATATAAATAACGATACCTAGAATACTCCCGGGTGAAGTGCTACAATGGTATGTTATCTGTACGCTTGTAGATCCCTTATATATATATATTCTTCCTAGTCACATAAAACAATAAAGAGCTACTTAGTATTATTCTAGTAGTAGTGCTAAGTAGTACCAACAAGCATCTCTGGCATCATTACTAGGGATGAGAACCTGGTAAAGTAATGTTAAGAGATGTAGACATACATTAGGTGGCTACTAAAATAAGGACAAGTTAATAAATACCAACAAGCATTTCTAGCGCCATTGTCGGGGACTAGATTGAACTCTATTCTTAGTACCGACGCTAAGGAATGTCAACAAGCATTTCTGGTGCCATTGCCGGGGAAGGTAGCTAGGCAAAGGAAGTATTTATAAACTTATACTTATTGATGTGATCGACATAACCATTGACCTCTGCTCAAACAGGCTTACCCTTGTTTTGTCTACTTTTATATCTTATGCAGGGTAATGTATGACCGGTTTTGACCTTCCGACAAACTACGTTGATGATCCAGAAGCATTACTTAGGAGAACTAAGGCTAAACTCAAGAAAGTTTCAGCTTTAGAGTTAGAAGACAACCAGATAAGGTGAAGCTTAACACCTGAATTTGAAGCTATGACTAACAAGACTCTCCGCAAATTCTCTGCTCCAACTACAGCCAACATTCATGCTGGACCAATAGTCAATGTTGGAGACAATGGATTCGAGCTCAAGCCAGCTCTCATTAACATGGTGCAAGCAAGCCAGTTTTGTGGGAGGGCACATGAAGATGCGAGTGCTCATCTCCAACACTTTTTGGAGATCTGAAGCACCTTCACCATCAAAGGAGTTACCAAAGATGCCATACTACTTCACCTCTTCCCATTCTCGCTTTTGGGGAAGGTAAAGCAGCGGTTCTACACCAACAAAGATAGAAAATACTACATGGGATAATTGCTCCACCGCCTTCCTAGCCAAGTTCTTTCCCATAGGCAAGACCAATGCTCTGTGTGGGAGAATCTCAAGTTTTTAGCAACAACATGATGAATCTATCCCTAAGGCGTGGGAATGCTTTCAAGATTACATATCAAAATGTCCTCATCATGGGATGGAGAATTGGCCACTCATGCAGACTTTGTACCATGGGTTGACCAACAGTACCACTTTTTCAAGATTACATATCAGAATGTCCTCATCATGCTGTTGTAGGTGCTTTCCTATCACTCTCACTCCTAGCCGCAACAGCTCTCATGGAGAAGATGGCCTCCAACCAAGGCTAGAATGAAGAATGAGGTCAGACCTACAAGAGAAGTGGAGGTATGCATCAACTCAAGGAAGTAGACATGCTATCTACCAAGATGGACCTACTAATGAAGAAGCTTGAAGATTGAGGTAATGAGAACCAAGAAGTCATGCACATTCATGATTCTCGCATGACTTGTGAAGTGTGTGGAAACACTAGGCATTCAGGGAGCAACTGTCCTGAAACCCAAGAGGATGTGAACTTTGTCAACAATAACTACTTTCATCTTCAACGGAATCAAGGATGGAACTAGCAACAGAGACCGAATTACCAAGGTACCTATCAAGGTAATAATTTTAATAATTTCAATCAACCACCCTTGAGAGAATTAATTGTTGGCCAATCCAAACATATGGAGGGATTATCTTGAAGGGTAGCTACCAATGATAAAATTCTAGAGAACATAAATAATAGAATGGATAGCTTTGCTTCTGACATTAAGAACCAGCATAGCTTTAATAAAATGATAGAATCACAAATAGCTCAGTTGGCTGTTGTTGTTCCTCCATTCGACAAAGGTAAGATTCTAGGGCAATCAGAAGATCTAGAAACAATAAATCTTGTCGATATTCACAATGCTACAGGATGCTACATACAACCATCGATGGGAAGGTGGATAGATTATACCTTGCTAGAAAAGTTTAGCGATCCAGGAAGACCTATCATCCCCATCGCTATTGGACCTCACATTTTCCAAGAAGCTGTTTATGACTTCGGAGCAAGTGTCAACATCATGCCTAAGGTAATTTATGATCAAATTAATGGAGATACTTTGTAGTACACAAATATGCGTTTGCAGCTTGCAGATCAGTCACTCTATTACTGTAAGGGAGTTCTTGGAGATGCCATTATTCGAGTGGGACAATCATATGTTCCCGCAAACTTTGTGGTTCTAGAAATAGGTGGAGATGTAAGGGCGCCCATTATTTTAGGCTGACCTTTCCTAAGCACTGCAAAAGCCATCATCTGCACGGACAGTGCCAAAATCTGCTTCACAATCAAAGATAGGAAGGAAAAGTTTTCTTTCAAGAACCACATCTTGCGATCTCCCAGACATCCACAAACATCGTACCTGCCCAAAGAGACAACAGTGACCAAGAAGAAGAAGAACAGGAGAAGGAGGACGAATAAGGCTAGGCAGCCTCAAGAAGAATCAGTCAACATCATCAACACACTTCGATCAGAGTGCGACCACCTCCTTGCTTCACCATTCCTTGCTAAGAAGGATGATCTAGGCGTACCAACGATCGAGTGTACCATTGGGCAAAGAATATTCCATAAGACATTCTACGACATTGGATCGAGTGTCAATATAATGTCTAAAATGGCAGACCAATCAATCCAATTCCCAGAGGAAATAGCGAAAGTTGTTATGGTAAGAATACATGATCAGTCTACCTTTGCCGATTTCATGGTTCTAAACATGGGTGAAGAAGAAGATGATATGCCCATCATCCTTGGAAGACCGTTTCTCAACACGACCAGCATGATAATCTACGTCGGATCTAGACAAGTCCACTTCTAATTCCCTAGAAAGAAGGTATGCTATTATTTTAATAGTTATACCACTTATGAGCAGCCCAAGAAGACCCGCTCTAGGAGGAGATGTTGATCATCCCGAAACCAAAAGAATCAATCCCCAAAGAAAAGTTTGGAGGAAGATGAGGAACCTAAAGAAGTTGTAAAAGATGAACCTACTCTGCTTAAGACAAGTCCACGGACCAAGCAGGTATGGAAAGAGAAGGTGACATCACCATCAGAGACACCGTCACAAGATGTGCAGCCATCTAGGTCTCCATCGTTTGACCGGATGATGCACTCAAAGAGTAAAGGAGTTTTCTCCAGCCAAGTCCTGTCTAGAGGACTCAAAAATCCAAACCCTGGTTGTGAGGTAACATCAGTAGTTATCCATATTTACTTTTTAGTATTGCATGAATTACTTTTCACTTTAGCATATTCATTTTTCTGCATTAGCATTGCATTTAGAAAAAGGAAGATAAAAAGTTTCATGACTGCATTACATCATTGCATCATAAAGCCTAAGCCCCATGTGAAAATTTTTCTCAGTGTAAAAGCCCAAGGAAGTATTCACTATGGTGGCATATAAAAAAAATAATAATAATATATATCATGTATACATATTTTCTGTCTGCTGTTCCTCTGACCAACAAAGGTAAGATTCCGAGGCAACCAGAAGATCTTGAAATCGCAAATCTTGTCGATATTCACAATGCTACAGGATGCTACATACAACCATCGATGGGAAGGTGGATAAACTATTCCTTGCCTAAAAAGAAGAGCGATCCAGGAAGACCTGTCATCCCCATCGCCATTGGACCTCACATTTTCTAAGAAGCTATCTATGACTTCAGAGCAAGTGTTAACATTATGCCTAAGGTATTTTATGATCAAATTAATGGAGATACTTGTTGTACACAAATATGTGTTTACAGCTTGCAGATTAGTCACTCTACTACCCCAAGGGAGTTCTTGAAGATGCCATTGTTCAAGTGGGACAATCATATGTTCCCATAGATTTTGTGGTTTTAGAAACAGATGGAGATGTAAGGGCACCCATTATCTTGGGCCAGCCCTTCCTAAGCACTGCAAAAGCCATCATCTATGCGGACAGTGTAAAGATGTGCTTCACAATCAAGGATAAAAAGGAGAAGTTTTCTTTCAAGAATCATATCTTGCAATCTCCTGGACATCCACAAATGCCGTACCTGCCCAAAGAGACAACGGTGACCAAGAAGAAAAACAATCAGAGAAGAAGAACAAGGTTAGGAAGTCACTAGAGGAACCAGTTAACATGACCAACACACTTAGATCAGAGTATGACCACCTCCTTGCTTCACCATTCCTTGCTAAGATGGATGATCCTGGTGTACCAATGATCGAGTGTACCATAGGACAGAATCTTCCACAAGACATTTTGCGACATTGGGTTGGGTGTTAACATAATGTCCAAGGTAATGTATGAATATTTATTTGGTGACAAACCTTTGTTCACTACATATATGCAATTGCAGATGGTGGACCAATCAATCCAATTTTTAGAGGGAACAACAAAAGATGTCATGGTAAGAATACATGATCACTATGCCCCTACCGACTTCATGGTTCTAGACATGGGTGAAGAAGAAGATGATACGCCCATCATCCTTGGAAGACCATTCCTTAACACTACCAACATGATCATCTATGTTAGATCTGGACAAGTCCTATAGCAGAACCGTCCAATTTATAAGAGTACAAGTACAATGGCAGCCCACAAGCGGTCGCACTGTCATACTTGAGCCCATATAAACCCAGTAGTCTATTGAGTACCACGATGGGTCTCGATTAACCATCAACATACAACCAAGATCGTACATGATTCAACATACATGTTACATAAGGTTCACAAATATAGTTCATTCATCAGAGTACGAATTAAGGTTATTACAAACCAAGTTTAGTAAATAGCAGCAGAAGCAAATTAAAGTTTGAAACTATCATCTGTCATCATAGTTCAAATATAGTTCCAACTTGTGATCACACTCCCACAAAAGCATATAAGAAGGATTAATAAGAGATGCCTTCCTAGGGCTCACTCCTCGTCCATGGCGGGACAGAAGCAGTTCTTGCAATAGCCATGATAAACTGTACCATCTGCAACAATGGGAATAAAAACTTGAGTACAAGAAGGTACTCAGCTAGACTTACCCATCATAAACCAAAAATAAGGTGACTCCAAGGATTATGCAAGGCTTTATAAGTGGAGGTAGTTTGACAACATTTTGCATAAAAAGTGACTAATTCAGTTGTACCATTATACTTTGGTCATCAATTTAATTATAGCTATTCATCTCTAGATTAGCAACTAACCTGTGCCAAACATGTGGTATATCATTTAGTAGAATACAATAGTAACCATAGCTGGTGTAGTAATTCCATGTTCATCTGAACCATCATATTCCATAACATAGTTACTACAATGTTGGAGCTAGCCAAGTTTCTCACCATCCGGGAGAGATGGTGATTCAAATCGATTTCAACCAGCTAGGAATTTATTCCTAACACAAACCTAGGCAGACCAGATCAACGATCACCTTAGGTCACCTTTGGTACAACTCAGGTCCACATTTCATGGGTTCACCCAGCGTCGCACAATCTAGGACAATAGGCTGCCAGGACGTTCATGCCCGGCCTGCCCTTGGGATCATGTTTGGCTCCCCACACATCCTTACTACCATCCAGACTATGCACTCTAATAGAACAGGGCCTGGCTTGAGTTGAGCTACTCGGCTTCACAGTTAGAGCGAGTTATCCGGCCAGCTAAGTGATAGACATGCGTTCAATCTTGTTAGAAGTGCCAACAACGGTATGGTCCTTAATCAGCACAGACAGAATCACATGAGTCCAACCACACATAGACTCCGCCCGACCTCTATTTACATTACCCCATGGTTCTTTTCCACGATAGCAAATATAGCCAATCATGCTTCGGTATCCACCTATATCTCGCAGGTTATAGGAAATCACCCAACTTCTACCGGTCTAAGCATGGCTAAGCATATATTCGATTCTAGACCTACACAGGGTTAAAGGTATATGTAACTAGACAAGGTAGTTCTATGCATTAAGTGTTTCCAATCAACTCTTATAACCTAATGCATCAAACATAAATGACTCAAGTGATATTTTGTAAAATATAGGAGACTTAGAATGCTCCAGGGCTTGCCTTTAAGGAAAGAGGTTGGCCAATGATCTGGGCACTCAGGGAGATCTTCGAGAGTTTGCTCCTCTTCTCCTAAAGCTATGGCCTAAGGTCTCCTGCTGATCCTCCTCCTCTTCGTTGAACTCCAACAGAGTTATTTTTTCGGACGATCCTATATGCATGAGCATGAAATAAGATATCACGAATGCATATATGATGACATGTATAATATTTTAATATGATATGATGTGATGAATGCATCCTCCCAAGTGTTTTCAATAGCTTTGCATTAAAGTAATAACAAGTTGCATCTTATTTTACTGAGTAGGTGCTTATCTCTTCTCTAATAACTAAACAAACACTTATGTAAATCATATTCTAGACTACAAGATAGCAGCCACTTGTTTTGACCATAACTAGAGTTATACACATCAAAATAATATGGTTGTGAACATTCTGGAAACATTATGAGATTGCCTATGACTTTATTTTAATCATCTTAATGTTATTCAGCAGTTATCTAGGTCAAACAAATCAATCCTTCAGATCTATCCAGAGAGCAAGCATTTCTGATAGTAGACTTCTAATAGCCATAATTCTTAAACCATAACTCCAATGACTATGTAAATTTAACACAAGGTAGATTAGTAAGTTATCTACAACTTTGTTATTAACCATGTTTACAGAAAAGATCATTATCATTGTGAAATCATCACCACAACAAAAACTATACATGCAGCCATCTAGTCAAATTATAAAGCGATAATTAACTAGTTGCATACAACCAATTACTTCTAAGCTTAACTAATAAAATTAACATACCATATGCATCACAAGAACCATAGAAAACATTATGGTTAAACATAACTAAATTATTTATATCCATTTATTAATTTCCTTAGATAATAAAGTGGTTTAAAGGATAAATATTTCTAGTGCTTAATAAATTCAGATACAATTATAGTAGCCTACAAATGACCTCAATAGTCTACTGCATAAATTTCATGCCATTTGGATAAGTATAACTACCTTTACAAAAATGACAAGTTACATAGGCTTATTTCAGCAAAAATAGTTTAGCATAATGAAAAGTGTCAAGCAATAGATTTAATATTTTTCTTACATTCCTCAAAGCATAAGAATACTGTGTAAAAAATTGCATGATCATATGTTATGTATTTTTACCTCAATTAATTTCACTAGAAACTAGCAATTAATTAGGATTAAATAGGAAGACCATATTTTAAGTATGCTTACTATAGATTTAATATTTTTCCTTGCTAGTTCATGTCAACACAAGACCATCAAAATTGGAATCACGATTTTATCACTTTTCTAGCTCAAGTTATGCAATTTACATGATAGAAACCATTTAAAGAGCATTTATATGGATACATTTTATTCTCCCTAGAAAATACCAGAAATAGTGCATCTCATATTTTTGAAATTGGACACTCCTAGCTCTAGATATGAAATTGGACACTTCATGAGGAATCTAACAAAATTTGGTTCACCAAAATTGGACACTCCTAGCTCTAGATATGAATTTTTGAAATATGCATTCAAATCTAGAAAAATAAATCAGAAATTCACATCATCACACAAACTAACAGCTGGGGCCACGGTCAACGGGGACCCACTCGTCATTGAGACCAAAATAGGGGATGACGCTGACCGGCGAGAACTCGCTGACGCGCGAGGTCTCCGGTGGTAGCGTCTTCACCACTGCACTCATGTCACCACCGCGCATCGACTGGTAGGCTTAGTTGGCTCAGTGGCTCACCGGACCAAGCTCGACGATAGCCATGGCAGACGGTAGAGGTCTGGCAGTGGTATGCCAGCCATTTCCAGCTATGTCATAGTTAGGCGAGGATGGCTACTCCATCCTGGTGACCTAGCGAAGCTACACGGTGCATGTGAGGGGTCGAGGTGGCATCGATGAGCTTGGCCGCGTGCATGGCCATGCGGCGGTGCACGGAGCACGACGGTGCTCACACTGTTCCAGCTAGATGGCTATGAAAGGTGGGTCTCCGTCATGCCACTAGCGAGGTCTAGGGTTACTCGACCTAAGGCACGAGAGAAAGGGAGGGAGACGGTGAACCAACTCGGCGACGGTGAGCTCGAGTGCCACGGTGGCCATGGCGGGAGCGCACAGAGCGGCGACTCATTCTTCCACCATCAAGCGGTGGCGTCATTCCTAGCTCCGGCCTAAGCATCTAAACTCTAGTGTGGTGTTGGACTAGAGGAGGTGGAGGCATGCAGTGCGGTGAAATGGCGGGACCACGATGAGCTGCAAGCGTGGCTACGCTCCGATGACGACGGCGGCTGCGGTGAGGCAAAATACCATAGTACCTGGGGTCAATAGGTGGTGCTGGTGGCTTGAGGAGGTGGAGGTGATGGTGGAGTAGCCGTGGCCAAGACAAATCGGTCGGCAAGGCTACATCGGGGGCGAGCGGCTTTGGTGGAGCTGCGGCGGTGTTGCGGTGAGCTCAGCACTGCACTTGGCAAGGTAGTGCGAGAGGGTGAAGGCGAGGGTGGGTGAGTGGAGTGAGCGGCGAGTGCATGGCATTTATGCACCCACGCTGGCCTGACCGGCTAGGCCAACACCAACGTGCTTCCGCCATGTGGCGGCCACGACGCCGCGCACGGACGTGGGTTTAGACGCCACCATCGATGACTGACAGCACAACTTAGTGACACTATAACTCCTAATCCATTTGTAGAGCTACATGCCATCTAGAATTTTGCTTTAAGAACCATCATCTAATTCTCACTGGTTAACAAACTACATTGCTCCAAAGTGAGGTACTTTGAAACTGAAAACCGTTTCAACACTTAGAAAATTTTGCATGTCTCAAAACAGCATTTTGTTGATACTTGTGAGTTGTTTTTGAGCATGCTATGCACTGAATTAGACCTGGACCCAAAAATAAAAGTTATTACCATAGTCAAGTACTACAACTTTTATTTAGGTCACACATCCATGCAAACAATCTAGGCTATTGTTCAACTTTGGTCAAACTAGCATCATGAAAATGGCATTTCAAATGAAACCAACACTTAGAAGCAAAATTGGCCTAGGTCATGAATACAAACATTGTTCCATTTATCATCCTAGATGTGTCTATGGTGTTTTGATGACCTCACAACCATCTCATACATTGGTCATACATGATTGCAAGCATAAGCATATATAAATCAACATTTCATGTGACAATGTATAAGAATGAGATGAAATTTCATATGCTCATGTTCATGAATGCTTGGATGATGCTTGTGCTCATGAAATGCAAATGCCAAATGCAAAGCTTAACACTGGGGTGTTACAAGTCCACTTCCAATTCCCTAGAGAGAAGGTACGCTGCTATTTCAATAGTTATACCACTTATGAACAGCCAAAGAAGTCCCGCTCCAAGAGGAGACGTCGATCATCCCAACACCAAAGGAATTAACTCCCTAAGAATGAATGGGAGGAAGATGAAAAACCTATGAAAGATGAACTTACTCCGCCTAAGATCAGTTCATAGACGAAGCAGGTGTGGAAGAAAAAGGTAGCAACGTATGAACCATCACTAGAGGTGCAACCATCAAGGTCTCCATCCCCAGGACCGATAGATGCACCTAGAGAATAAAGGACTATCTCCAGTCAAGTCCTATCCAGAGGACTTAAAATTCCAAACCCTCATCGTGAGGTAATAACAGTAGTTATCCATAATTACTTTCTAGCATTGCATGAATTCTTTTCACTTTAGCATATTTTCTTTTCTATATTTACATTATGCTAATAAAAGAAAGATAAAAAGTTTCATGGCCGCATTTTATTCATTGTGGAGGCATAAAAATTAAAAATACCATGCATACATATTTTTTTGTTCTACATATCATAAATAAGAAAACCCAAAAAAAGTATATATTAGATAGACATCCTGCTAGAATTATGTCCCTTCAAAAAAGTTTTTAAATCTCAAAAACAACTAATCTCCGGACGGCTGATCGCTAACCCTATATTCTAATCTGTTCCATGAGTTTTGGTATTCTTGTTAGTATTTTGCAGGATGATATGATCAAGAGCAAGTTCACCTGATCGACTTCATCCCACTCCATCCATGGATGAAGAGAAGGGCATCCGCTGGCAAATCTGCTCTAAGAAAGATCACTCAACTTCAACATTCAACTACGACAACATCCAGCTTGGGGGAAAGCATCCTTTGTGTATCTAGCTAAGTATTTCTTTTCCTTTTTTGAGTTTGCTATATACTAGTTAAAAAAAGATGCATAACTAAAAGTAAAATAAAAATTTTATCTTTGTTTTATATATATATTAGTAAGGTGTGATCTAAAAAATGAAAATATTGACAACAAAATTTGGCAAGTTTACCCTCACATGAAGGAGTCAGCTGATGGTGTCAAAGGCAGGAAAATCTCCTAATTAAAAGATATTTATGAACCGGGGCCAGAAAATATTCTTTAATACATTTGGAGATGTATTTGGGAAAGCTTGACGTCCAGGAGCTCTTGACCGGCCAAGAAACATTGTTTAATATATCTTGGAGAAGCAGATGTCTAGAAGCTCATGACGTGAAGGCAAAGGAAAGATAGGAAAGCCAAAAGATTGTTTAATCTGAATCATCTCCGTTGCCGAGTAAGAAAAGATATGATAATCTAGAGCTGAAGCAAGGCAAATTCTCCCTCGGCAGTTGGATGTTACCGCCTGGTATGGAAATCAAAGTTCAAGTTTAGCATGCCTCATGTAGGTGCCATATTCTGGAGTCATAAATTTAATATGGTACAAAATCAAATAATCAATGCAAGTTTAGGCCTAGTGCATGGACTTGTCAACTTATATACATGGACACACAGCCAGCTGACCACCTGGTGTACGTAGTACATGGTTGGCTTTTGGAGCAAATGTGTTCATGACGTGTTAAGCCGAGTTAGATTGGATTTGATTCGGCTATCTACGGATGGAAGCTGATAAATATTATTGGAAGATGGTAGACTCTAGGATATATATCAAGGAAGAATATGTTAGCCAAGAAGCTTTATTAGCAAGGATTCTAAAAAGGGTAAATTAGAGTCCATGTACTTTAGTATTTCTTTTCGATTGCCATGAAAGTTACGTGCATGGCTTGTTAGGAGTTATTAGCCCAGGGTATAAATATAAACCCTTGGCTGTTGTATCAAAGACATACACACATCAATCAAAATCAGTCTTTACTTTTTTGGCTTCATGCCAACCCTTAGGAGTAGAGTAATGTAGCTTTTTGGTGAGTTCTTCAGTAAACAGGGCTGCATCAACTGATCGACCTCCAGCTTGCTTATGAGTACCGTCATGACTTGTATTGTGCTTGTAAAGCTACATCAGCTGATTGATCTTTTATGAGCCATAATATAAGTTAGTTATTGATCTGTATCATAGTTTGTAAGGCTGCATCAGCTGATTGATCTCTTATGAATCATAATATAGATCAAAGTTATCGATCTTGTGTTAAATAACTTGTTGTTTAATACAATATCACCAGCTATCGAATCTGCTAAGATTAGTAAGATTTTCCTTATCATTTTTGTTTGATTCACCAATTATCGATCTTGTTATAATTATTGTTTTATTAATTATAACAAATCACCTGATTGAAATAGAGATAGATAAGCATCATATCATCTTAATTGGTCGTCCAATGGCCGGCTCAGGAAAGATTATGTACCTCATATCAAATGCCATAGTCGGCCCATAAAATTGCTCCATTAGTACAAAAGGGACAGGTCAATGGAAGCACAACAAGGAAACCAATAAAAGCCAATGACTAGAAGTTCTAAACATACTGTCATGAGATAGAGATGGAAAAGATTACTTCTGATCGGCTCAGCATCTAGAGAATTGCTTGATGGCCCACTGAAGGTAACTTCGTCCTTAGCAAATGAGGGCCTCGTGATCAAAGGAGTACAGACCAGTGCTCTAAGAAGTGTCATGTGCTTGTTGAAAAGATAAATAAACTAAGAATACAAATGTTGGGTAGTCGAAAGATAGGAAAAATAAACTCACTAGTTTTCATCGGATTTCTCTTTCTTGGTGAGTTTCAATAGCCGATGATGCAATGGGTAAGGCAATCGACTAATTAACATTTGGAGGAATCTCCATCCATCGACTCCTCTTAAATGATCCATGCAACCGATGAAAATATAATAAAGAATTATTTGAGCTAGCTCAGATCAGACGAACCAAAGACTCTGATATAGAGCCCATGATATCCATCGACAACAAGAAGCTGATCTTAGTTTGGCCATCTATCAAGGTTCTATTCATCAAGGCTGATTTCTTCAATTGTTCTCTAGTTGTTGTCTGCTGGGAAGGTCAAAGCTTTATCTTCGCCAATTCTGTAGGTTCATTCGGCTGGTAATGGTGCGACGTCGTGCGTCAGGATTCATCCAAACCATGCAGATCGCTGCAACACAAGAGTTAATTATGTCACAACTCCTGAGCAAGCTACAGCAGGAGGCCACTAATGATTTGTTTATATATTTGAATGAAGAGTGAGTCGACATGTGACTATAATATTAATCGGCTTCATACAGCCTATTCGGTTGGCTGGTTCGTATCGTTGCTGGTTCATTTATGTGAGAGAGAAGTACTACTGGCTGGTTCATGTGAATAGTGTGTATGTGAGGGGGCTGGCCAGCTAGCCAGCCCTAGCCGAACAAGCAGATAGTGAGAAGATCAAGGGCATAAAGCTGATGTTTTCTTGATAGAAAAGGAAAATTCGACCAAGATTCTCCTGCTAGTATGTTCAAGCATATTAATTCAGATACTATAATAGTTGAACCTCACTCGAGTTTGGTCGAAGGGCAACATACGGATAGAAATCCTCATGGGCATTCTCAACTACTCGCTCACCAGCTCCTCTGTGGGGTGAACATCTCATTGAATTAGCTGTTGGTTCGCCATCGTCGTTGTAGCTGCATTCTTATTCTCTGGCACCTTAGGTCTCGCTGGCGACTATGTCACATTGATGCTTAGCTGCTTTATTGCCAGCGCTGATGTGGCTACAATCGAGGGGCCTGGTACTCCTCAAATGGTCTATCAAGATCCTACAAATACTTGTCCATGTTGGGCGCCAAGGTATTGGCTATGAGTGCTCGGAGTATATTTTAAATATGGTGGCTGAGAATCGAGGCACTGTACATGTGCATGGCTACATTAGCTGGAGCTCAACTAGTTTAGCTTTATTATCTACAACACCAACATGGATGTGCCGAGGCATGAGTACTCCTCCTACCTAGACCAGAAGATGCAGAAATAGATATACAAAAATTGGTAGGGGTCAGCTCAGCTGCACATGATTGATAGAGCATCCAGCCTTGAGGCAGATTGCTTCTGTTTCTAGCAACGAATCAGGCCCAACACTGATTATGTTTACTGAGCTTGGCACACATAAATCTATCTCAACATTTGACTTGAAAGCTGTGCTGGTCATCTCGTGGAAGGCAAATTGAAGGTTCTGTTACATGTTCTTGCATCTATAGAGAAAATACAAACAAATAGTAGGGAAAGGGATAAATGTTAAGCATATTCCTCTGGCGAAGTATCTGAACTAATTCCTTCCCCGAAGAAAACCGACTGCTAGTTTGAGACCCCGCCTTTCAAACCAAAGAACCATTTATTCCTAAAAACCGATGAAGATCAGACATCATTGAAAATTGGAACTTAGAGTCGCATCGGCTGAATATTTTAATCAAGGACTTCAAGGCTAATTCCAACCTGTTCATTCAGCCAACAGTGGTTAGATACTGCTCTAGGCCACCATACATCAGGATTTGTATGTTTGCTTAGGCCGGTGCCACTTTCAACTTCTTCGGCGACAACCAGGGATTCCATGAGTTGACAAAAGTCATCGAGCAGGCCGTAAAGCACAGTGAGGTGACCAGGCTTAGGATGGAGGTACATGCATGCAGATATGAGGTATATATTCTTTATTCCTTGCTTTTCCTATCACTTGTGAACAATTTATTATAGGGAAAGCATGCCATCTAAGTAGTTGATGAATGAGATATGGTATGATGAAGGGAACCTTGCTTCTTTTTGCAAAGTACTTAGGAAATTTTCTTACAAAAATTCAAAATCAATAGCTTGTCTCCTCGATGATATTGAATTTCCTACCAAGTACATATGTTATCATCAAAAAACCTTCCACATAGGCTGCTTACTTTGTGTTGAGTTTTGTCAAGTCTTGTTGACCCTTGTTAAGAAATTTATCATGCTCCCAAGATCAAGATCACGTACACGCCTCGTATATATGCTGCTTCTACATAGGAAGTATGCAAAAACATGCTTTTCATCCACCTCAAAATGTTCTACTCCTAAACTAGGAGAAGACAAAAATATGTTTGCTAGGCTTTATCAGAATAAATGCTCCAAATTTGTGATAATATCTCTCTCAAAAGTTTGTTGTAAAAAGAGACATGGGTTATGCAAAAATATAAAAAGATGGACACAAAAGAGGCCCAAAGTTAAAAAAAGGAGAAAAAGAGAAAAAGAGATGAGAATAAAGATAACCCATGTTCTCACAAAAATAGTCCACAAGAGAGAAATATATTTTAGAGAGCATAGTAGAATTAGGTTAGCCACTAAATATTCACACACATGCACATCTTGATCTACGAGTATGACACTTCTCTCCTTGGATCTGGGGTTTGACTTTATGATATACGCAAGGTAAGTACGCTACATATTTTATCCCTACCCGAACTCCACATAAGCTTTGTAGAAGTAAGGTGAATAGAGGTGAAACAATGTCTTGGTGAGGAACTATACACATTGAGCAATCTGAGAGAATCATTTGAGGAGCAAAGCTATGTTTTAATTTAAAAATCTTTCAAAAACCCAAGTTTTCTGAGCTGGAGAAGTGAGGATGACTGGATTCTAATCCGTTCCATTCTTCAACCACCCAAGATGGTGTGATAGACACTTCAAAGTTCACATGTATAGGTGAGGCTTGGAATAAGGTAATATTGCTACCGGTGAATTCTTCAGCTCCTTTCTAGTGATTTGATAGCCGATTATAATTATAGACTCAGGGGGCCAGCCCTTAATCGGCTAAAGCAGATGAACAACCAAGAGATTGAACCCAAGTAAGTCATCAAAGCCAAGTATTGTAATCAGATGTCACTGACTCAGAAAAGAAGACCATCGGATCAAAATAGTTTGAAGCATAAAAATTCATACTCTGAACTAGGGGGCCTGTGGTGACAACAAAATTTGGCAAGTTTACCCTGACATGAAGGAGTCTGCTGATGGTGTCAAAGGAAGGAAAATCTCCTAATTAAAAGATATTTATGAACTAGGGCCAGAAAATATTCTTTAATACATTTGGAGATGTATTTGGGAAAGCTTAACGTCTAGGAGCTCTTCACTGGCCAAGAAATATTGTTTAATATATCTAGGAGAGGCAGATGTCTAGAAGCTCATGATGTGAAGGCAAAGGAAAGACAGGAAAGCCAAAAGATTGTTTAAGCTGAATCATCTCCGTTGCCAAGTAAGAAAAGATCTGATAATCTAGAGCTGAAGCAGGGCAAATTCTCGTTCAGGGGTTGGATGTTGGCGCCTGGTATGGAAATCAAAGTTCAAGTTCAGCATGCCTCACGTAGGTGCCATATTCTGGAGTCATCAATTTAATATGGTATGGAATCAAATAATCAATGCAAGTTTAGGCCTAGTGCATGGACTTGTCAATTTATATACTTGGACATGCAGCCAGCTGACCACCTGGTGTACGTCATACATGGTTGGCTTTTGGTACATATGTGTTCAGGACATGTTAAGCTGAGTTAGATTGGATTTGATTTGGCTATCTACGGAAGGAAGCTAATAAATATTATTGGAAGATGGTGGACTCTCAGATATATATCAAGCAAGAATACATCAGCCAAGAAGCTTTATTAGCAAGGATTCTGAAAAAGGGGAAATTAGAGTCCATGTACTTTAATATTTCTTTTTGATTGTCAGGCAAGTTACGTACATGGGTTGTTAGGAGTTATTAGCCCAGGGTATAAATATAAACCCCCGGCTATTGTATCAAAGACATACACACATCAATCAAAATTAGTATTTACTTTTTCGGCTTCACGCCAACCCTTAGGAGTAGGAGTAATGTAGCTTTTCGGTGAGTTCTTCAGCAAACAGGGCTGCATCAACTGATCGACCTCTAGTTTGCTTGTGAGTACCATCATGACTTGTATTGTGCTTGTAAAGCTGAATCTACTGATTGTTCTTTTTTGAGCCATAATATAAGTTAGTTATCGATCTGTATCGAAGTTTGTAAGGCTGCATCAGTTGATTGATCTCTTACGAATCATAATATGGATCAAAGTTATCGATCTTGTGTTAAATAAATTGTTGTTTAATACAATATCAGCAATTATCGAATCTGCTAAGATTAGTAAGATTTTCCTTGCTGTTTTTGGTTGATTCACTAGTGATCGATCTTGTTATAATTAATGTTTTATGAATTATAACAAATCACCTGATTGAGATAGAGATAGATTGGCATCATATCATCTTAATTGGTCGTCCTTTGATCTGGTCACGCTTTAAATCTCATAATTGATGACTTAATTCTGCTAGATTGACTGTTTTATCTCTATTCCAATCAAACATAGTATGCATCCAAAGACATGTTTTAATCTTGAATAAACTCACTAGTTAATGAGATCTAATCTAATAACACTACCATAGCTACATCGATCCAGTAGAACCTCACTAGTAAGACTTTAGATTAGAAATTATTGATTAGTGGTTTTGTTCATGATCGAGATATGTACTCTGTTTGTTTGCTATGCCTGCATCGGCTATTTTAGCCGATTGCCTATGCTCTCATATATATAGCATGTTTTCGTGAATCTGTTGACATATAGATGGTTTTATAGATTCTTTGGATTTAGTTTGTTATCATTATCATAGCTGCATCGATCCAGTCGAACCTCACTGTTGATGATAATAGATTAGATTCAGATTGTTTATGGATTCATTTATGGTAAACAGTCGATTGTTCACGTGTTGTACTCCTTTCATCAAACTTATCGACTCAACGTTTTATACTGATCATGTTCTATTTAGCCGATGATGTTTTCTTATATTGCTTTATTGCTAGATGTCGACTCTATAGTCAATGGCCATATTAATCGGCTATTTGGCCACATATTGGAACTGTCTGGTGCAACACCGACATGTTCCATCTTAAACTACTAATTATTCTCTCCTTGTCAATTGTAGGGTCAAATTGACTGGCATGCCTTTGGTCCTAAAACCGATTGTTCTTGTGTTGAAGCTAAGCAGATCTTTGGGTTCACTCTGTCAAGATCATCTGGCTTGCTGTGTGTTGATCAAATCGCCACATTTTTGTGTCAACAAAAACAAAATAAAAAATGTGTGTCTAGTATAATCTCTTGCAATAGAAATGATGAATAGTTGGTCTATCATAATTCCTTTCAAGTATCTAGTTTTTAGCCCTGAATTCTCCTAAGTTTTGGATACGACTATTTTGATACAAGAATTTACTCTAAACTTGAAACTCGTGGGTAGCATATGCTTGATCTAAGTCTATGTAATTGACAGATATGATATGAGAAGTTCTGAGCTGCTGTTTATCTTATTCCAAGTGATACTAAAGTTCTGGAGATTTATCTTTTGAAAAACATAAAAATGCTACATGATAAGTTCTTGTATGACAAAGCTTGAATTCCTACTAGAGCCATATATGTTATTTAGAATAGGAAAACTTCCACATATATGCTACTTGTTTTGCATTGAGTTTAGTCAAGCTTTGTTGACCCTTATGAGGGGTTTGTCATGCTCTTAAAATCAAGATCATGTACACACCACCCACATATGTACTACTACTCTGGGGGTAGGCGCAAAAACATGCCATTCCATCTAGATCCACCCAAAAATGTTTTACTCCTACACTAGGAGTGAACACAAAAACATTCTTGATAGGATATCTACAAAATAAATGCTCCAAGTTCTTGTTGCTATCTCTCATAAGTTTTGTTGCAGAAAAGAAGCATTGGGCTATGCAAAAGTTAATCATAAAAAGAAGAAAAAAAGAGAAGAAAATAAAAAAATGGACAAGTGTCCGAGATATTGAAAACAATGGGTACTCAGATGCTTGCCTGAAAAAAAGAGAAAGAGAGATGAATAAGATAGCCCATGTTTTCTTGCAAATATTTTTAATTTTTAAATGAGAGATATATTTTCAAGGAGCATAGTAGAATTAGGTTAGCCACCATATATATCCACCATATATTCACACACATGCACATCTTGATTTGATTGTATGGCTCAACTCTCTTTGGATCCGAGGTTTGACTTTACAATATATGTATTGCAAGTATGCTCTAGTTTTCTCCCTACCTATGAACTCCACATAAGCCTTAGTTGTAGGAAGAGAAAGGCATAATATCAATATTTTCTTGGTGAGGATCCACAAATACCACATACTTTGAGAGACTTGAGAGTGTCATACAAAGGAAGCTCTGAGTTTTATTTTAAAAACCTATAAAAAGTCCAGAATAATGGTTGAACAAAGAACTTGAGACATAGTGCTTGACTTGATTATTCTATCTTTTAATTGCTCGAGACCCAAGTGAAAGCTAATAAGCCCCATGGTTGAAGGTAATATGGGTAAGTTTGAAAGTCAGATCGGTTCATTCTAATCCGGAGTAGAATTCTTGTTTGAATGCATACCTTTGAGGAGTGAAAGCATCGATGCAACTCCTAATCCATTTACTGAGTTTAGCTTTGCTAAGGGACTACAAAGGTTAAGCTTGGGGGAGTTTGTTGATGGTAGTTAAACAACCATTATAATCCGTCAATATAACATGTATAAGGGTATAAATATAATCACCAATGAAGGTCTAGAGGTTTAAACTAACAAATTCCATGAGTTTTGGTGAATCCATATTTTCTGCAGGGTTTATCTAGAAAACCATCAAGTTGGACCTAGATGTCAGACTTAATCACGCTTATCCATAGTGAAAACAACCCTAGAAGGTTCCAGAAGACTCAAGAGGACACCCACCGAAGTGGAGGGCAAGGCACCGGCCCCTGGGGCCCACCTGTCAGCCCCCCGTTACTTTGTTGGTTCTCCACTGCCTCCTAGATTGCATCTACACCATTTATTCAAGTTGGTTTGATCCAAGGGCTTAGAATTGACACTCCAGCCTATATATACAAGCCCCTGCCACCCCCTAGAGGCATTGAAGTCAATTGAGAAGATAGAAGCCCTAATCATCCTCAGAGCTCCACCATATTCTAGGGCATAGCTAGTTAGGCTAGGTCTAGAGGTAGGCAACTAGGTTTCGCTTGGATTCCTGATCGTGTTAAGAGCATGGTTTGATATAATCTTTGTACCTCCTCTCTTTTGTATCTCTCATTACTTTTATATATTTGCTACAATTATTATGACATTATAATTCATATCATTTATGTTCCTAGTTATCATGTTCAAGGTCTACTTTGATTATATACTTAGTATAGCTAGATTAACCTTATATTTATGCATAAGTTCGTATAGCGCTCACTATAAGGTACCATGGGTGAGTGGTCGACATTGTGTAAGCATGGTACTTATACATTATTTGTCTGCGGATACACCCTATATTCCGAGTCATGTCATAGATCGTGGATGTGACACTCCCATTGAGTCCTTTGTAGTCCACTCCCCAAATATAGGTATACAAGTAGGATCTAGTTACGAAGGAAGACAAGCTCTGTTCTTAATCTTCCTTAGTAATATCCCTTATGTGTAGATATGAAGTTGATCTTAGCCATGAATACTAGGTGTAATTGCACTAATCAATGTATGCTTTGACTTGTAATTAAGAATGACTTAGGAATTATTTCTCTAATATTCTACTTAACCATGTTAATGTCATAGAAAGGAGTACTCTGAGTGATCAATGATTAGTTATTATGCACTATTTATATATACATTTACCTCTTGACTTACCCCTATTGTGAGTAGAATATTGCTTATGGTTTACTTCTCCATCAATGGCATAAGTTATCAATACATGTCCTTGCTAGACCTTCCTTGTGGTAAAAATATAAATAACGATACCTGAAATTCTCCTAGGTGAAGTGCTACAATGGTATATTATCTATGCGTTTGCAGATCCCTTATATATATATATATATTCTTCCTAGTCACATAAAATAATAAAGAGCTACTTAGTATTATTCTAGTAGTAATGCTAAGTAGTACCAACAAGCATATCTAGCATCATCACTAGAGATGACAACCTGGTAAAGTAATGCTAAGAGATGTAGACATATATTAGGTGGCTACTAAAACAAGTGACAAGTTAATAAATATGAACAAGCATTTCTGGTGCCGTTGCTGGGGACTAGATTCAATTTTGTTCTTAGTAACGACGCTAAGGAATGTCAACAACCCCCCAAGTTTGCAGTTTAAAAATCCACTTAATAGAAGTGTGTTTGGGGTTAGGAAAGTTGAAGAGTGAAAGTACTATCAAAAATTTGAAAAAAGAGTGAGAGAAGTTAAGAGTGGAAGTGCTGTTAAAATTAAGAGGGAAATAAAAAAGATTAGGGTGAAAGTTCTACCAAAATCTTGATTAGAAAATCCATTAGGCAATCAAGGATGATTAACGACAATTAGCCCTCGAACGACTAACCCTCGGACGACTAGCTTCTAGATGGCTAACCGCTGACTTTTTATTTTCCTAATCCATTTCACGAGTTGTGTTGTGTTTTTATATTGCAGGAAGATGAGCAAGTTCGTAGGCAAGCTCAAGCATGGGGCATCATTCCATTCGATGAGAAGCTCTTCTTCCCTAGGGAGCGCCAACATGCAGATCGATGTTCGATCTCACGCTATCGAAGCATCGCCGCAGTCATCTTCAGCTGAAAAGAACATTCTCCTAGAGGATAAGCATCTCAAGCTTCGGAACAAGATAGAGAAGGAGGCCTACAAGCAGATGAAAACCCGAAGGTTCATTCACACTTCTATCTATGATCTAGCCCTTCTGCAATCAATAGGTATGAATGCTGATTTTGAAATCATATTTAAAATTGTTGGGTGGGAAAATGTTTGGCAAATTGATGAGCTGGGGTCTAAACTCTTAACCGCGAAATTTCTATGCACCTTGCAAACCATAGATTTTGAAGTCACATTTAGACTGTTTGGGAAAGATTTTTTGTCCCCTGGAAATAGCTTAGTGAGCTTCTAGGATTAAATGCACAGTGTGTAGTTGACATAGATTTAGCATTGCAAGATTTTGATTGGACAAAATTCTAGAGAGAAATATCCAAAGAACTTACTTGTCACCATCCTCACACTAGTGATATTCATCACCCTACCCTGCACTTCATGCATAAATGGTTTGGATTTTCTTTATTTCCAAGAAATGATTTTCGCACTGTAAGGATTGATGAACTCAAGTTACTCTATGCCATGGTTAAGAGAAGAAAGGTTTCACCTATTAAATTCATGATGAAACAATGGAAGAAAGTTTTTGAACTCAAGGGAGATGTCGGGTGTACCTCTTTGGTTACCCACACACCCAAAATTTGGGTCTTTTGAAAAATGCTTCTGTTGCTTATATTGAAGACATTGACCACTGGTACATCGATTATGAATATTTTGTCTAGGCTCACATGCTCAAAAAGAACAATAATGGTCAACTTGTCGTGATGTATTTGGGTATACAATTGAGATTCCATTACCAGACCAGAACCTCGGTTTGTATGTGGTGAATTCTTTTGTCTTTGATTTACAGGTGAAGGAGGCAGCACCTCGTAGAAGTGCTTCTACAAGAATTACTCGTAACCCGTAGCCTAGGTACCCTGGCGATTATCCGATTCTAAAGGGACCGACTTTCGCTCACTATGCAGGCAAGGATCAGCCGGGATCTTCCTAAGTGTACCAGCCCCAGCATGCTGGTTGGGAGCAGCCCGCTCCTCAACACTCTGAGAGCTCTTAGCAGTAGGGCACAAGTGAGCAATGGCAGTATGGCAACTTCAACTACTATCAACAACAGCCCTATGAAGAAGTTTCAAGCGACCACTAGGGAGGACGTATTTCCTTCTCTGCCCATGGCTATCATGATCAGCCAATGGGCTACCATGACCAGTAGATGGAGCATGCCCGCCTCGACATTAGGTTGACAACTATTGAAGAGACGTAGTAAGACATCCAGAACACGCTTCACTAGCACTCCCAGTGGCAAGCAGAAGTGGGAGACCACATCACCAACATCCAGCAACATTAGTAGCAGGAAAATGAGAACTAGAACTATCTGTTCTAGAAATTCAACTTCGACCCGCAATTCTGATCGACTATAGCAACACCCAACTTGGGGGAGGAGGATCCCCCGTTATCTAAGGTAAGTTTTCTTTTTCTAGTATTTTGTTTCTTTTTCCTTTTTGTTTATTTATAGTCGAGCTTGTCTTATATTTATAAAAAAAGATGCATAAAAAAACAAAATAAAAATTTGTCTTTATCTTTTATATTTAGTAAGGTGTGATCTAAAAATGAATGAAAACCAAATAAAAAGAGTGTGTATAAAGTTTGCTTTAAATTTCTATTTTTAAGAGCCAATAAATAAAAGTAACTTGAAGATGAATTCTCAGAATGGAAATGATGAATAGTTGCTCTGTTGTAATTCCTTTCAAGTACCTAGTTTTCAGCCTTGAATTCTCCCGAGTTTTGGATATGACTATTTTGACATAAGAATTTGCTCTGAATTTGATACTCGTGGATAGCAAATGCTTAATCTAAGTCTAGGTAATTGACGGATATGATATGAGAAGGTCTAAGTTGCTATTTATTGTGCTCCAAGTGATATTAAGTTTTAGAGATTTCTTTTGAAAAACATAAAAGACAATATGATGAGTTCCTGTATGACAAAGCTTAAATTTTTACCAGAGCCAAACATGTTTATATTTAGGCTAGGAAAACTTCCACATATATGCTGCTTGTTTTGCATTGAGTTTTGTCAAGCTTTGTTGACCCTTATGAGAGATTTGTCATGCTCTTAAAATCAAGATCACATACAGACCATCTAAATATGCACTACTCCTACACTAGAGGTAGGCGCAAAAACATGCCTTCCATCTAGATCCACCAAAAAATGTTCTACCCCTATACTGGTGGTGAACACAAAAACATGCTTGTTAGGTTTCCACTCAAAATAAATTCTCCAAGTTCTTGTTGTAGAAAAGAGACATGGGGCTATACAAAAGTTATTCATAAAAAAGAGAAAAAAGACACAATAGTGTTTGAGATATTTAAAACAATGGGTACTTAGATGCCCGTCTTAAAAAAGAGAGAGATATGAATAAGATAGCCCCTGTTCTCTTACAAAAATGTTTCCAAGTTTTAAAAGAGATATATGTTTTCCAGGAGCAAAGTAGAATTTGATTAGCCACCCTATATATCCAACATATATTCCACAAACATGCACATCTTGATTTGATTGGATGACTCAATTCTCTTTGGATCTGTTGTTTGACTTTACAATATATACATTGCAAGTATGCTCTAGCTTTCTCCCTACATATGAACTCCACAAAAGTCTTAGTGGTAGGAAGAGAAAAAGGCATAACATCATTATTGCCTTGGTAAGGATCCACAAATACCATATATATTGAGAGACTTGAGAGTGTCATATAATTGAATCTCTGAGTTTTATTTTGAAAACTTATAAAAACTTCAGAACAATAGTGGAACAAAGAACTTGAGACATAGTGCTTGACTTGATCATTCTGTCTTTCAATTGCTCAAGACCCAAGAGAAGGCTAAGAAGCCTAGTTAAAGGTAATGAGTAAGTTGGAAAGTCAGATCAGTTTGTTCTACTCCAGAGGAGAATTCATGTTTGAATGCATGTGTACTTTTGAGGAGTGAAAACATTGATGCAACTCCTGATCCATTGCTAAGTTTGGCATTTCTTAGGGATGAGCAAAGGTTAAGCTTGGGGGAGTTTGTTGATGGTAGTTACCATCCATCATAAACCATCAATATAACTTAAAATCATGCATGGAAATGATCACCAGCATAGACTTAGGGGTTTAAACTAACAGCTTCCATGAGTTTTGGTGAATCTGTGCTTTTAGCAGGGTTTATCTAGAAAACCGTCAAGGAGGATCAACTCGTCAAATTAAATCATGTTTTTCCGTGGCGTAAACAACTCTAGAAGGTTCCAGCGGACACCAGAAGACACTCCACCGAAGCAGGGACCGAGAGGCTTCCAGGTGGGATCGGTTAGCACGTTGGCCCCACGTGTTAGCCTCCGCTTCGCACGTTGGTTCTCCACTGCCTTAAGGATTGCATCTCCACCATTTATTCAAGTTAGTTTGATCTGAGGGTTCAAAATTGATGCTTCAGCCTATATATACTAGCCCGTGCCCCCCCCCCCTGAGGCATTTGATCATAAGTCAGGATTAGATCATAAATTAGGGTTTCTAGAGAAAAGAGAATAGAGCTCCAATTCTTCAAAGTTCTAGTATAGGGTAGCTAGCAAGATTTAAGTACCGTTGGGCTATTGCTCAGGATTTCGGATTCGCTGTCCAGAGGCTGGTAAAGCCATTGTATCCCTTTATATTTTGACTTTGTGCTACTTCAATACTATGTTGCTATTTATTATGTTCCTAATTTGCTCTAGTTATACACTTGATATAGTCATGATTGATAATGAATTTATGCATACGTTTGCAAAGCGCTTAACTCAATACTCGAGTGAGTGAAGTGGTCGACATTATGTAAGCGTGGTGCTTAAATATTGTTTACCTGTAGATGCACTCTACACTCTAGGTCATGTGGTAGATTGCGGATGTGACACTCCTATTGAGTCCTTTATAGTCCACTCCCCGTTTGTAGAACAAGTAGAACCCAATTGCGAAGGGAGACAAGCTCTGTTCTTGATTTTCCTTAGTAATGTTCCTTATGCATAGATGCAGAGTTAATTATGCTATTGATGAGAGTGTATATACTTGGGTGTACAATAGACTTAGTAAATAAGGAATGGCATAGGAATCTTTTGCTCTTAACTAATCTCCTGCCTAGCCATACTACATTTATGAGTATCTATTTCTATCTCTGGAATACTACCAATGCGTTAGACTTATCATTTATTTATCATTTAACTTACTCCTGCTATAGCATGAGAGTTAATGATCTTTTCATAAGTATGCATATTTCTCAATATCTCTTGCCACCCCATAGCTCCTCCCTGTGGATAAAATATAAATAATGATACTTGGCATACTACCGGGTGAAATGATACAATGGTATATTATATGTGCGCTTGCGGATACTTAGTATATATATAATTTTACAAGTGTTCTTAATAATTACCATCAACGCATTTCTGGTATCATTGCTAGGGATGACAACTTAGTAAAGAGTGATGCTATGAAATGTCAACACCAGGCCTAAAGGATCAATTATGGAGGCTTACTTAGAAAGTGAGATGTTGGCATTTTGGGAGAGGTTCATGGACAATGTTAAAACAAGATATAACCGAGATGACAATATGTCACATGATGGGCCAGCACCTGGTGAGACCTCTATTTTCATGCATGGTGTCAAGCCCATTGGCTAGATTAGGGTAAAGGGCATCAAGGATAAAGCCGAAATCAATAAGCTAGCTTGGTATGTGCTTAATAACTACGACGAGGTTGGACCATATGTGTAGTAAGTATGATTTTTATATGCTAATTTGTTGTTTCCTATATTACATACAAAATGGTACCAATAATATTGATTATATGTGCTACAGAATATACAGACAAATTTTAGAGGAACAAGGGGCAAGTGATGATGTTGATAGTAGGCTAGCAGTAGAGTTTCCAGCGTGGTTTAAGTCTCATGTACATGATTACCATATTTTAGTTCTGTTAGGCCAATCATTGGTAGAATTATACGACAACTTAGTGGTGACGATGGTTTCATATTTGTGTGCAGATCAAGGAGCTGCGTAAAGAGAATCCAATAGAGGTTAGTGAAGGTTTGTATGCAGTCATGTGGTCCTGATACCTGAGTCTAGATCTATGCAGCTTGCAGTATTAATGGAGTCAGGTATAGCACTGTTGACCGCGAGAAATCTATGCGTACATAGAACAATGGTGTCATGACCGCTGTCACACATGAAGGCCAATAAGTGGAATTTTATGGTGTCCTTAGAGAAGTTATTCAGTTAATGTATAACTCCAGTGTACAAAGCCATATGATGATGGTTTTTTGCGCTATGGTTGGTACAATCTAGATGGCACTATGAAGTCTATTGGCATTGATGATGATGGACATTTTAGATCCATCAACATTAAATCATTCTAGTACAAGGATGACCCTTTCATTCCCGTGACATGGGCAAGGAAGATTTTTTATCTATAGGAACCTCCTTGGGCAAAGATTGGTGGGTCATGCAGAAGTTCAAACATAGGGATATGTATGACGTGAATGAAATAGAGCCTGTAGTGTGCCAAGATGATCACCGTTCTAACAACGAGCATGAAGTCCTGCTGGGTGATGGTGATTAGGTTATGCACGAAGCTAGTCATATTGGAGAAGGTGCTGTCATTGAAGCCAATTTAGAAGACCTCCTTAGAGATAAGAGGGAAGCAATTGGCATACTTGAAGGCAGCGAGGATGAAGATGAGGATGATACTGGAAACCAATATTGCAATGACGACAGAGGTGACGATGACTTGTAGGAGATTTCATATATAATCTTTGGGAAAACATGTATTCTAATTCTGCACTTTGCTTTGGATTTCTGGCTTTGTATTCTAAACATGTTCGGTATGCTCAGTTGTTATAAACTTGTGCTTCAGTAGACACATAGGATTTGTCCACCGGGGGTAGTACTACACTCTGCAGACTGTTTGTTGTGTACATAACTATTCCATTCAACTGCAACTAGTACTTGTTATAGGTTCATATACACTGCATAAGCCATTCAACCACTACAGTGAGATCATTAATTAGTTCAACCAGCATGCCAAGTACGTATACTGATATGTGTCTGGTTTACCAAACTGAGGCACAAAGCAACCCTTCCGCGGTTGCCAATAGTAAATTGAATGTAGAAGAAAAGCCTCTGCATTTATTTCACTCTAAAAACATAGTCACAATAGTCAAGGGCAGATTGAAGAGTGAAGAGGAGTTGCTTTCGTAAGCAATTTCTCTTGGTTGGTTTTGCAGAGGCATGCAAGTAGCTAGCTAGAGATGGCTACACTTTTTATTATCCGACAAGATATCAAATGGACAGCGGCAAACTTTCTAGCATGTGGAGTAAAAAATGCAACAACTATGCCTCCTCTGTTGTGTATTCAATGGAGGCAACACTTGTTCATATGAACTCCTCGCTGCATGGTTCTTGCAAATTCAACAAATTTTATCGAAGACATGAGTTGGGTTCACCATAGATCAAAGCCACTCATGACTACTACCATTATAGATACGTTTTTTGTTCACCAAACCAAGGCACAAAGGTATCATTGCGTGGTTGGCAAAAGTGAGAAGTGTCTGACCTGGTCAGATGGACGATGCTCGGACCATCAAGTGCGCACAAAGATAATGGTAAACGTTAATTTGTGAACCAAAATGTTTGCACAAATGTGCAGTGCCATCTGACCATAAGAGGAGAGCAGTGCCATCCCACTACTCAAAGGCATCTAGCTATTACCTAGACATACTAGTTCTAACTATAGATGATTAACATGACTTGACATGAGGCAGCATACTAGACCCCTCCACCATGGTGAACTGGCGTGGCCGAACAATCCCTTCAGTTCGTCCAGCGCTGGTTCCTCACCAGGGCATGATGGCGGGCAATGTTCTTGTCCTTGGTGTATTAGTCATCTCAAAGGCCCCATGCCTTTGCTAGGACATGCACCTTGGCATCAGTCTCATTCCAACCATAGGGTGTACGGTTGGGGCAGATGGGGCACACCAAACCACCAAATGGGCTGGCGCGGATGAACATATTCAGGCCCATGGGGACATGCATTGGGTAGCCATGCAGATGATCATCATCAGAGTCCATCATGATGTTTCCTAGAGAGCCCTCGAACTTGCCCATGGCCTCGGTGGACGGTGAGGGGACTGTAACGGTGGAGGAGACCCGCTCCCACCGAGAGCAGATCCAATGACGGCGAGTGGACCCAGCAACGGCGAGTGGGACCACACTGAGCTAGCTGTGGCGAGTGAACCACTGGTGTTGGTGGCATCAACGTCGACATCGAGGGCGATGGGGAGAGCATTGGCAGCCTAGGAGACAGCCTGCAGTAGCTCGATAGGAACACTGATCTCCCATGACTAGACATCAATGCGGCCTCCGCTGATAATAATTTGGGCTTTGCCATCAGCCCTGACTCCGCTGAACCACTAGAGGAAGCAGGTACTAGAGCCAGTCCACCCTTCCTCGATGTGGACCTGTAGCGATTCATGGGGACGGCCTTCATGGCAATAGACAGGGAGGTGGAGGTAGGGCCTTTGTGAGGCGAGGTGAGGGCTTTTGTGCAATGCAAGGTGGAATAAAACAATTGGAATTGGAGTGAGATAAAGATTTATTTTTTCCAAACCACTGCGCATCGCCTCGGGTGCCATCGCACTACCTCAGGAATCGCAACCATATTACACTGGGGAAGGCATGTGCAACCAGAGATGCAAGAGTAATGATGTACCCATCCGATGAGACGGCATGACAATACCAAATATATGGCCGTCAGACTTTCTGTCTAGGTGAGACTTGTTCAGATGAACTCCTCGCGGCATGGTTGTTGCAAGTTCAACAAATTTATTAGATACATGCAAACAAGACAAGTTTGGTTCACCATAGATACATGTGCAGTAGAATTTCAACACCTATGGCTACTCCATTTTGCATTTAGGCTAGGCTTGCTCCTCTAAAAGAAACCTTATGCGGTTGCTGAGAGCGAAGTGATGAGTTGGGTTCAACACAGATCAAACCACTAATGACTAGTACTACCACTATTGATACGTGTTTGGTTCACCAAATCAAGGCACAAAGCAACCCTTGTGCGGTTGAAATGAGATATGTCTAGCCCGTTCAGGTTTACAATGCTCGAACCATCACATGCGCACAAAAATAATGGTAAACCATACTTTGTGAACCAAAATGTTTGCACAAAAATCGCACATTACATGCATAATAAGAGGATATCAGTGCTACTAGATAGAAAGATAATGACAAACCAGACTTCATATATATATGGATTACAGTAATGATATGAGTTTAGCCTACATAACCATGCCTTTATCTGCCATAAGAATAAGAGGAGAGCAGTGCCATCCCCCTACTCAAAGTCATCCAACTACTACCTAGACATACTATTTCTAACTATAGATGATTAACATGACTTCATACTAATTCTAATGGCACCGGGCAACAAACTAGTCCTAACTACATATGTTGACAAGACTTGATACTACTAATGAGGAGTGCCATCCCACACCTCTATGCAAGTCATGCAATAAGGGTACCAATAGGTGCGAATAAAATCCAACGCCTGCAAGGTCAACCGGTCTTGGTTGAAGCCAGCTAACCTTTCTGCCATGGCGAACCAACATGGCCGAACGATCCCTTTAATCCATCTAGCCCCAACTCCTTGCCAGGGTGCGATGGTGGGCAACGTTCTTTGGTGTAGGTGCCGTCTAGGGGGCATGTGCCCTCGCCAGCACATACGCCCTGGCATCGACCATGCTTCAATCATGGGCCTTACGGTTGGGGCAGATGAGGCACACTAGACCGCCATATGGGCTAAGGTGTAAGAATAGATTCGGGCCCAAGAGAATAGGCATTGCGTAGCCATGCAGACAATCATCGTCTGAGTCCATCATTATGTAGCCTAGAGAGCCGTTAGACTCAGCCTTAGCCAAGATGTTGGCCATGGCCTTGACCTCGGCCAAGATGTTAGCCTCATCATTGGTCTCAGCCTCATCGTTGGCCTCGACCTCGGTGGATGGCAAGGGGGACCACGATGGTGTAGGTGACCCACCCACATGGTGAGCGGACCCAGTGACGGCAAGCAGGACCACACCAAGGCTGACGGTGGAGAGTGAACCACCGATGCTGGTGGCGTCAGCGTCGTCGTCGAGGGTGATAGGGAGAGCAGCAGCCTAGGAGATGGCATGAGTCTTGATGATGGGAATTTCGATCTATAAGGACTGGATGTCATCGTTGCCTCCACCGACACCACTAGAGGAAGCGGGGACTGTAGCCAAGCCACCAACGGCCTTCACGGCACCCAACAGGTGTAACACCTCGGGTGTTTAAAATACTAAAACCTGATATGTCATCATATGCATTGCAAAGCAGTGGGCATTTGGTGAAAACTTTGAGATGCATACACTAAAACAAGTTTATATTCATGTGGTATGTGTTGAATTGTATTGGTTGACTTAAATTCAAAGTTTGTTTGGATTTTTGAATTTTTCGAGAAAACCCCGCTTTTCAGCATTTAAATCCTACCCTGAAAATTCATTTCAAAATCTAAGCATATTTTGGGGTTGAGCCCAAAAGAAAAAGTGTAGAGCTTGGCAAGTTATACAAAGTTTGTTTTTGGAGTTTTTCAAGTTGTTTAGAAAAATTTTGAGTAATTCAAAAAGGCGTAATTCGTTAAATTTCCCTATTCAAATTCAAAAGTTCATTTCAAAATCTAGACCGAATTAGGAGATGGTTATAGAAGCAAAGTTGTAGAACTTTTGATTTTGAACAACTTTTGTTTTTGGAGATTTTTGAGTTGTTATGAAAATTTGAGAGTAATTTGAGAATTTTGGCGAATGGCAAACTTGTAATTACTGTGAACAGTGTCCACCGCTTGAGCTACACCGCCGGCGAGCTTCGGCTTGCTTCCAGTCGCGCGTGTGGGCATCTGGGCGTCACGTTGGCGTGCTGAAGGCTTCATCGTGGCTTCCTTGTGCTTCCTTGGCCGTCCTATAAAGCTCTAGAGCCGCCGTCGTTCTTCTTTCTTCGCCCTCTGTTTTTCCCGTCGCCGCTGCTCCACTCCGGCGAGCCCGTGCCGTCGTTGTCATGCTCCACCGTCGCTGATAAGCTAGTCCCAGCTCCGCCTAAACCTTGCGCGTCCATCTGACCCACCAATTTGGCTTGTCTTCACCGGGAACTCGAGTTTCATCGCCTTCTTCCTTGCGGCCGGTAACCTCACCGTCGCATGCGCATCTCCGTGGCCAGAGCCCGTCGGTGAGCCGTTGCCCTTGATTGGTGTACCTTTGGCTTCGTCTCGATGCCGTAGTGCTCATTTCATTGTTTCTTGGCCGTTTTGTCCACTGCAGTCGCCGGCACACCGTCACCGACGCTCCTTGCTCCGCCGCCGTTGCTGTTCACGTCGACCCGCGTCTACGCTGCTTCTCCAGCCTTGCTTTCTGCTCCGTAGTGTTCGTGGTGAGCTCCTGATGCTTCCTGTGCCCTTTGATTAACTGCTACCGTACTCCTGTCGCCGGCGTAACGTCGTCGAGCCACCACGTCCGCCATGGCCGACGCCAAGCTCGTAACTCGTAGTAATTCGTCTAGTTAGTGCCTTCAGTCGATGCGCCGTGATGATGTGGTCATTTTGGTACCGTGACCGTCGCCTTTGGACTCACCGTCGGCGAGTTTGCGCCGGTCAGCGCCGTCGTCGTCGTAGTCAACATCAGAGGTTGAAGATGACATGTGGGACCCGTTGTCAGTGACTCAGCGTTCTAAGTGGATTTTCTATTTTTTAGAATTAAATGAATAGTGCTGTAATTTGTTATTTTTGTGTAGAATTATTTAGAGCTCCAAAAATTATGAAAATTTTTGTGTGAATTCTCTATGATGTATATTATATAACAAAAATTTGAAATATTGATTTTCAGTATTTTTGGGGTATGATAAAAATTGCTCAATTAATTAATAAATGACTTTCCATGATTTTTCTAGGCTTATTTACTTGTCCAAAAATTATGAAATTTGTTTTGCCACTTAGTTATCAAGTAATTAACATTTACTAAAATTTTGAGCTCAATTAGAATAAGTTGATTTATTTCATAATTTTAATTAAATAATTAATTCATAAAAGCAAATAGTAACCTTTAGTGATTTAGGTTTTGTTTGGACTTTTGGATTGAGTGATGACCTTGGGTCATTAGTTGATAATGATCCTTGGCAATTGATGTATGGGTTACGAAAAAGATTTAATCTATTTGACTTGCAACTATACCGCGAAGGAAAGTTGTATTCAACTGGTTATTTTTTTTTGTATCCATCATCGAGCATCATGTTTCGTATTCCGCATCATGTTAAACATAGCATTGTTATTACGTGTAGTGAACGAAGGTGAAAACGTGGTAATTAATCAAGCTGTTGAGGAGGTTAATCCGTCTGTTGAGGTCGGATCGAATACTTGTGTGACGTCGCAGGAGTCGGACTTTTCCGTCAACGAAGGCAAGCCCCGGATGCATACAACCCTACCTTGTGTTTTACAAATTAATTTTGCTTTTGCTTTTTGTTACTGCATTAAGTGATTAGGAGTTAAGTAAGAGCCTAATTGGTGCATTACCATCCTTATTATTCCATATTTACCATATTACCAGTTTTTAAACTCGTATATGCCTAGTTTTGCTTAGCTATGCGTAGAACGATAAAAGTCGGGTGATTACCTGCCACCTACAAGTTTTAAATGGAACATTGGTTAATTATGTTAGCATGTGATATGGGAATGTGGAGTAATAAATCTAGACCGGGCGGACTCGGTGTGTGTGAGCCACAAGACATGGAGGTCTTGTGAGCGGGTTCTTTCCACCTGTGTCGATTAAGGCACGTCCATTATTGAATTGCATGAGGTGAGAATTTGTAGTACTAACCACATACTCCGGTAAGCCTGAACTTGGCGATTCTATTACGAGAATGGCTACTCGCGCACTAGGAGTGGAGAGATGGCGGGAATAGCGTGTACCCACGTGGCTATGGGCTGGATTGGTGGAGTACTGTATTCTCGGGTGGCGCGGACCCGTTCTTGTTTCAGAGGACCTGAGGGTAGGTTGGTATATGTAGGTCGGGGACTTGCATATGTCGTGTGGTCTGGAATCCCTAGCTGGGTTTATAATCGGTTCGAATCGTCGTTGCTCCTCGGTTATGGAGACTCAACTCACTGTTCATCATCGTAGTATTAATAACTGGAACTTGAGAATGGTTGATGAAGGTGTTGGATATGAAGTTTCATGATCTCATTATGGATCGTGTCATCTTTGTATATGATTTTATGAAGTTTAAATTGTTGAAATAAAGAATTTTGTTAAAGAGCTTTTACGCAAAATAACTTTGATTATTGCTAAAACCATACCTTGAATCCCTAAGCCTGCATTCCTGAGTTATCAGTTTTATTTCGGTTAAGTCTTGTTGAGTACTTTTGTACTCAGGGTTCGTTGACCCTTGTTGCAGGTGAGCCTCATGAGCAGATCTATTTTGGATCTTGCTGCATGACTATCGTTCGTTCTGACGATGAGAAGTAAATGTGTGATCCTTGGGCAGGATGTTTAATTTGTGTGTAATGTATATGTTAATTATGCCACTCCACTACTACTATGGTTTGTAATAATTATCGAACTTAGTTTGTAAGGTTTGAAACAACTGGTTTGTAAACTATGTTATCGTAAGACTTCCGCTGTTTTTACTCTGGTGCTGATATTTGAATAAATGTTGTAATACTGCAATGACTCTGTAACGTGATCTTGCTCGGAAATCGTGGATGATTCGGGGTTCCACGGGGACACCCGACAGTCTTCTTAAGTTACTAGGAACATATGCATAGTCGTCAGAGGTCGTTGGACAGTGACAGGTGCATGTGGGTCCTATAATTTAGGAGGTTCTGCCACAACAGGGTGGTGGAGGTGGGTGGCAAGGAGAGGGCTTTTGCACAATGGAAGGTGGTAGGGTAAACAATATGAATTGTTGCAAGGCTAGGCTTTATGTATACATAGGGATGCTCAGGCTTCTAAGGCAAGATACTCTGTAAAGATTTATTTATGCATAGGGACGCTAAGGCTTCTAAGGCAAGATACTCCATGAAGATTTATCTTTCTCGGAGGTGGGTGCCATCGTGCTCCCTCAGGAATCGCAACCATATTACACCAGTGGCTACAAAAACAGAGCACATATCCTCCATTTACACTAATGAGATAGTGTGAGTCTTGGCTCGACAACATCAATTGTGCAGCCAGTGGACATTCTGGCATGCATAGTAAAATTTCATAGTTTGTGATTGACTACACTCACTCGTTTTGAGCATGATCATAGCGACTCATTTTGAACATGATCAGAGCAACTCATGACTACTACTACTACTGATACATGTTTGGCTCACCAAACCGAGGCACAAAGCAACCATTGCATGGTTGGCAAGAGTGAGATGTGTCTGGCCTAGTCAGATTTACAATACTTGAACTATCATGTGTTCGATGAGATAATGGTAAATGTTCCTTTGTGAATGAAAATGGTTGCACAAATGCGTACGACACGAATACTATCCGACGCATTCAAATATATGGTGGTAGGACTTTCTGGTTGCTGAGACTTGCTCCTCTCAAAGAAACCTTGCGCGTTTGCTAAGAGCGAAGTGAATGCAGGATGAAAGCTAGACAGGAGTGAATTGACCACCATGACACGGTTGAGACTTGAAAGCCTAGTGCGGTGGTGATAGGTCTTTTCACACCTCAGGTGCTATTGCACTCCCTTGGGAACCTCAACCAGTCGTACCGTAGAAGGCGTGTTCGACTGGAGATGCAGGAGTATTGACGTTCCCAAGTGTACACTGATGAAAACAGAGCATGTCTCCTCCATTTACGCTGATGAGACGGCGTTAGTCTCGGCACTAGTTTTTACTACATGTTAGCTCCTCCACTAATGCCCCAACACTGTGTGCACTCCTTGCATTTGTGACAACACAAGAAACATAGAAAAAGAAAGCCCCCATAAGGGGAGAATGAGAACAAAGACATACTAGCAAAGATTCCTTAAGACTGTCAAGTTCCCCAGCTAGCATGGTGGGGTTGCAAGAAGACATGGTAGGACCAAGCCAGTGTGACCTGGAGTGCATGAAGATCCTTCTTCCTAGATTGTATGCAGAAACATTGGTAAGTGCTTGTTTTTTGTGTGCTGAATCCAATCTGCTGGGGTTTGCCTTTTTGAATGAACTTGTTTCTCTATCTGGTTATGTTGATCGTTGTGCACGCAGAAATTGCCAGCTGTAATGGCCTAGACCATCGGAGGTCGCTAGAAACTTGAGCTTTATCTAGATAATGAGTAGAGACTAACCCAGTGGAAGGTGGAGGTGTTCCCCAACGGCGACCACTTGTACCTCTGTCAGGGATGGAAGCACTTTGCTCGCACCGTTGACCTCCAAAATGGGTTCTCTCTTGTATTGCGGTATGACATCCGGCCACAGATTAACATCAAGGTCTTCAACCTTACCACCTGCCGCAAGCAGTACCTGCACAACTTTGAGGCTGGCGGTAGTTAGCTCTCCTTGCCATCATGGAGCTAAAGAGTTTTGTAGTGATCCTAAAGAAGTACCACCACAAAGCAAAGTATTTGGTGAGCACTTGCGTGAGACACAGAACATACCGATGTCGCAAGTTACCAGTGTCATCTTTCTCATCAATCTTTTTTTGTGTGAGGCGAAGAACGTGCCAGTGGACTTTGAGGTAGCGCACGCCTACCAGTAGCGGCAAGCTATCGAGCTGCAGATGGCTGAGTAGTCCTAGTTCATGGCCTTGGAGAGGACCCACATGAACAACAAAGTGCGCACGTCTTTCAAGTATGGGTGGGACGAGTTCTGTGCAAGCAACCACCTCACCGTTGGTGACACCTACTTCTTCAGCATGATCCGTGAGGCCACCTGTAGTGATGATGAGGATGAGGAATTGGAGGAGGCATGGGAGTACGATGAAGCTATGCTCAAGGTGGAGGTGTGCAAGACAAACGATGGATGGTTGCGGTCGACTCGGCGCAAGAGTTGACACGATCTATATTTTCTTGTTTCGTTAGAACTATTATTCAGCCTATCAAGATTTCCTAGTATTAGACTATCATAGGCCCTATTTGGATGGACTATGACTAGTTAGCCATGGATAAAAAAGTGAACTAATTGTTGGGTTCTATAGACTAGAACAATTGTTAGCACCTGATAGTTGGGTTCTATGGACTAGTTGGATAGCCCCTGATAGTTGCCAGCACTGTATTTCATTGTTCATCGACTCGTAGTGATCCGAAGCATCTATATTTTGTAGGGTCAGACTATCTTAGGGTCCCAAAAATCTCAACAGTTTATGGTTGCCATGCCCATGGTGATGCGATGGACGCGGTGTAATCTCAATTCAACCGCATTGATGTAGTAGTTACTGATCATCTTCCATCCAGTTTTTGGAACTATCACAACACATTCTCGTACTTAAGTGAAAAAGTTAGTAGTGCATAACTTCTTTCACCGTCCACTTTGTTGTGAAATCCATCCACACAACTATCGCTGCTTCCCATGGCCTCCGATGAGCCCACCGGTGGCAACATCTAGCATATGGTGCCAGTAGGGCATAACACTAGCACTGTCCCTAGCACCATGGTTGTCGATCCTGATGGCGCTGCGGTTGGGGATGAGGATGCCATGCCCATTACTACCGTCGATTATACGTGACTTGTGTCATTTGTCTCTAGGGGCCTGGCATCATGGTCTAGCCATTCCACTCCACTGGATGTGCATCGAACATCGCCCTATCCGACGACACATGATGAAAACCACTGTGAATAACTTAGCGGTTCACCGGATAATGGAATGCATGGGCTATAGTGCTGGCCACGGCCTCAGACTACACCACCAAGGGGACACCAACCTCATCCAGGTGTGACTACACCATAGGTACTCGTCTCTCGGCACTGACTGTGCCAACGCCTCCTACATCATCCCTGCAGCCAATAATCCCTCCAACAGTTCAACCTCATATGATGATGAGGGCACAAGCAATTTGAGTCCTCATGATGACGAGGTCATGCAACCACCAAGCCCACAGAAGAGCCATACCAAGGTTGTCTTGGATATGGTTATCAGTGAGTTCACGAAGTTGCTGACTGAGTATTCCTCCTATTATAAGGAGAAGTCCCTATTGGACATAGCACGCAAGATGTTGGTCCCTATCATGCAGGAGATGTTCAAGTAGTTGACATGGTATGATCCACTAGAGCAGCCGAATAGGAAGATGGAGACGGTGAGCAAGCTCAAGTACATACTCTTGGATGACTGGTCTGCCTCCTCACCGTATGTCGGGCTGCTCATTGAACTAGTGGTCGACCCAATTATGAAATGGTTGAAGGAGATGTGGACTCCCACTAGGTTCCCGCAGTAGGAATAGATGGTATAGTTCTTGCACAACCTACCACCAGAGTTCCCTCATGCTAGGGAATTCCTACATGATGTAGTGTTGCCTAGACTATCCAGCGCTGCCGACAGGTATGATGCTTCCTGGGAGATTGTTCTAGTTAACATATTTATATAGCTGTGGATGTCAACCATCGACTGAGACTTGCTACAGCCGATGCTCACCAAGGTGTTGACCGTGGTCTAGAAGTTCCTGTTGAAGTGTACTGGTGAAAACATGCACAAAAAATACGACATTGTGCTACCATGGAAGCAAGCAGCTTGGCCTAACATTTGGAACGGGTTTGTCGATGGTGTCATCATTCCTTACCTAAAGCGTGGACTTAGAAATGTGTGCAACAAGCCACCACTAGGAGGAATGGCAGCTACAAATGCATGGGTTGACCAACTGATGAGGTGGGCGTCTGAGATTTCACCCTAGAAAATGCTTGACCTCCTACAGGGTGAGTTCCCTAGAAAAGATTGGCAAGGTGCTCTATGTAGGTGGTTCTTCATGGTAGATTGCGACGACAAGATGGTGCTACATTATGAGCTCGCTTTCGTTGGGACCAATTGGTGGACACCATTCGTCGACAAGCTCGTTGTATCACGCTTGGCGTCCTGGTTTGCTGTCATTAGTGTTGTCCCACCGAATGAAGGGTACTACATGTTCCACATGCTCATCACCAGGTGGAAGTCAGTCGTGTCACTTGTAACACCTCGGGTGTTAGACTTGCATAACTTGACTTGCATAACATGAGCATGAGCATCAAGCATTCATAAATCATCATTTACAATTGAAACATTTCGTCGAAACATATGAAACATTGCTTGTTATCTCGTGTTTCTTGGAACATATGCATATGATCATGTGCAACTAAATGCAAGTGTGTAATGTTGGTCACTAAAACACCTTAGCTATACTTAGGTTAACAAAAGGAACCTTGTTGATGAAGGCCACATTCATGACCAAGCACTTAAGTGATATTTCATGTGATGACCTGAATAGCTATATGAGTGACTACTACATGAAATGCTTAAATGACTTTGCAAATTGCTTAAACATGCTTAGGGTATCATTATGAGCAACTTTGGTATTTAGTGCTAGGGCTAGTTTGGTCATTTAGCCATGGTTTGAAGGTGTATCATGATTTCAAAGTGACATGTTTGACTAAAGTTGAACTAGGTGTTAGGGACCTTGCATGGAAGAGTTCACTAAAGCAAAGTTGTAGTGTTTGACATAAGGAACAACTTTTATTTTTATGTCATGAACTGATTTAGCTTCTAACATGTTTGAATTGGACTCACAAAAATCAGCTTTTCACTGTTTTCATGACTTAAGAATTTTTTCTAAGTGGTTGATCGACTGACCGACTGACAGCCAAGGTTGGGCACGAGATTACTCCGTCTCCATTGCGAATTAGAACGAGGTACTTGAACCAAAGTTGTAGCTGGTACATAGGACTACACAAGTCGTGAAGATCGCTTGCACATTGGAGCCTTGGTTTAGTCGATAAATCAACGTGAAAACTCGTCGTCAGGCTCGGCCATCGCGTTTCTGAACGAACTGAATCGCGACGTCAATGGCCGATCGGTTTCAGGCTTCGCACGCCGCGTGTCCCCGACGACGGCCGCGCGTCGCCAGCGCTCTGTCCGCGCAGGCCACGCCGCGCCCAAGCGTGCCTTCATCACCGCCAGCACCCACCCGAGTCGCCCCGCGCTCCCATTTCCCTTATGGCGTCCTTTCTTCCCCGCTGCAGCAGCCGCCGAGCGCCCGTAGCTCCGCCGTCACCATAGCCGCGCGCAGCCCGCGCCTAGCCACTCCAGCACCACCACCAAAGCTTCACCGTCTCCCCAGCGACCCACTGCTCCCTCCCGTGCTCGCTGACCAAGCTTGGTAAGCCCTAGTGCCGTGCAAAGGCTCACCGGAGCTTCGCCGCCGTGGTCCGTCAGCGTGGCCACGCCGTTGTAGTCTACCTTTCCGCATGATAGCTAGTGCGCTAGGTCCGCCGTAGTACCCTGGTGCTCGTCCGAGCCTTAGATCGAGCCACCGAAGTCGTCACCGGCGTTTTGCCGTGGTCCAGCTCTGCCGTTCCGCCATGGTCGCCGCCGCCAGCTCCAGAGTCGACCATAAGCCCGGCCACGTAGCTCAATCGATGCGCGTAGTCGAGTAGATCATCGTGTGATGATGTCACCGCCGGCGAGTTCGCCGTCGGTGAGCTCTGGCCGCCCCAGCACCGCGCAGCGCCGCTGCTCTGCTCCGTGTCGATGACGCGTGGGGTCACCTGACCATCGGGTCCCACCAGTCAGCGACAGCAGTAGTGAAGGATAGCTCATTTGATCCAGTTTTTGATTTCTTTTGTGATTTTCATATCTTCAGTTTGAAAGCTCCTAAAATTGTGAAATAAATTTGTGAGTGTTCCTTAGGAAGTGTAGTATTTAAGAAAAATATGTTCTTAGCTTCAACAGTAGAAATTTCTGGAGATTTAAATAAGGATTTGAAATGTGCTTTTGAATGCATTCAAATTTGTTTATTTTATATCTAGAGTTCCTGTGCTCCAAAAATTATGAAATTTTTGTGGTAGGCTGTTCTTGTTATACAGGAGCTTGGATAAAAATTTGAAGACCAGTGCATGTGTAGATCTATAGTTATAGATTTTTCTTTTATAAATAGTTGATCCTTGCATGAATTTTTATAAATTAATTATGAGTCCAAAATTCATGAAATTTGTTGGAGGTGATACTAGTACCATATGGATGTTAGGAAAAATAAGAAATCTGTTGCTTGACACTTTTCAATAGGATTTTCCATTTATGCTATTTCAAGCCTTGCTTCCTTATCATTTTTGTATAGGATGTTCTACTTAGTAAAATGACATGAAATTTTTATAGTAGTCCTTTGATAGCATTAGTAAGGCTCTGTAAATTGTTGAGAATTTATTAAGCACATCTGATATATATTTATTATTTAACCTAGATATCTAAATAAAATAATAAAGGCAATTTAATAAATAGTTTGGGCTTCACCATTATATTATCTTAACTATATTTGATATGCTTAAACTGTTGGTAGGTTCTAGGTTGTCAAATTGTGAATGATTACATAAAGTAGAAGTATTCTTACTTTATATTGCATGGTAAATCATTTCCGGACTGATTCTAGAGTGTGAGGAGTTACATGTTAAAACTGATGTAGACTGTAAAAATGGTTAATAACAAAGTTGTAGAGAATTTGATAGGCTTTCCAGAAAGTCTAGGATCACTGCTTTTGGATTTGTAGAACTCCTGTTATGAGTGAAACAAGTAGCTACTATTTGTGGCCTAGTCGATGCATTGTAGAAGTAGTTAAGTAGTAATCGAGAAGAGATATGCACCTACTCAAACAACATGATGCACTTGTTAACATATATGCATTCGTAATACTTATACCCTACTCATGCATCTAGGATCGGAGGAAGAGATCACGTTGCTGGAATTCGAAGAAGCAGAGGAAGGGAACCCGCAGGAGGATCCGCAAGCCGCAGCTCCCGAAGGCGTGGAGCAGAACCCTGAAGAGCTTCCAGAGTGCCCTGACCACCGTCCTACTTCTTTTCTGCGAGGCAAGCCCTGGAGCATTATAAGTCTCCTAGTAATTTATAAATGTTTACTTACGTACTTATGATTGATGCATTAGGTTATAAGAGTTGAATGAAACCACTTGATGCATGTACAATCCTTGTCCAGATATTATCCCTTTAACCGGTATAGGTCCAGGATCGAATATTTATGCTTAGCCATGCTTAGACCGGTAGAAGTCGGGTGATGTCCTATCACCTGCGAGATATAGGTGGATACCGGAGCACGGTTGGCTATATCTGCTATCGTGGAACAGAACCATGAGGTAAAAGTAAATTGAGACCGGACGGGAGGTCGATAGGGAAGCAACAAGGCATGGAGGTCTTGGGTGTGGACTTATCCCCATCTGTGTCGATTAAGGACCGTACCGTTGTTGGAACTTCTGACAAGATTGAACGCATGCCTTTCACTTAGCTGGCCGGATAATTCGTTCCGACCGCGAAGCCGAGTAATTCAACTCAGGCCGGGAACCGTTCTGTTGTGCACTCCTTCCGGGGAACGATCAGACTGAGCCCAAGGGCAGGCTTGGCCTAAGCATCCTGGCATCTGGTGTTCCAGATTGTGCGGCGCAGTACGGACTCGCAAAATGTGTACCGGAGTTGTACCAAAGGTGACCTAAGACTATCGTGGCTGGTAGATCTGGGTTTGTGTTAGGAATAAATTCCCAGCTGGTAGAAATCGATTCGAATCGCCGTCTCTCCCGGATAGTGAGAAACTTGGCTAGCTCCAACATCGTAGTAACTGTGTTATGAAACATGATGGTTCAGATGAATATGGAATTACAATACCTGCTATGGTTACTATTGGATGCTTCTAAATGATATACCACATGTTTGGCACAGGATAGTTGCTAATCTAGAAATGGTTAGTTATAATTAACTTGATAAAGGAATCATAATTGTACAATGGGTAATTGCCTTTTACGCAAAATGTTGTCAAGTTACGTCCACTTATACAGCCTTGCATGATCCTTGGAGTCATTTTATTTCTGGTTCATGACGGGTAAGTCTAGCTGAGTACCTTCTCGTACTCAGGGTTTATTTTCCCATTGTTGCAGATGGCACTGTGTATCATGGTTATTGCAAGAGTTGCTTCTATCCCACTATGGATGAGGAGTAAGCCTTGGGCAGGCTTCCTTAGTAATTCCTATCTTTGCTTTTGTGGACCGTGATCTGGTTCGGCACTGTATCAAACTATGTTGGAAACTTTATCTTCGAACTTATTTGCTTCCGCTTTATTTATCAAACTCGGTTTGTAATAACTTTTTATTCGTACTCTGATGATGAAAAGTATCTGTGAACTTTATGTAATATGTGGCATGTATGTTGAATCCTGTACGATCTTGGTTGTTGTAAATCGTTTATCGAGACCCGTCGTGGTACTCGACGGACTACCGGGTTTATATAGGTTCAAGTATAACAGTGCAACCGCTTGCGGATTGCCATTGTACTTGTATTCTTATAAATTGGTCGGTTCTGCGACATCACTGGAGTTGATGATGAAGAAGGTCCTGAAGTGCATCATGGAGAAATGGACCGATAGGCTGTGCCACTAGTTGTTCGATGCGCAACTCACAAAGGAGGTCATGTCCTGGTGCTAGGAGTGAAATGCACAATGGCCTCCAACTAATCCACAAAACATATGAAATACCATAGGTAACTTAGTAACTTATTAGTGTATTTCTATTCTGAATGATTGCACCTGCGCCAGGCATTGTAAATGTTAATCATTGGCACCATGTGTATTACTCTTTTTTGAATGCACACGCGAGAAAGTCCAAAACTATGTGATTGTAACACGCCAAACAATGATTGAATGCTTTCACCTACGTTAGGTATTGTATAAATGTTAATTATTGGCACAATGTGTACTACTCTTTTCTGAATGCACATGCGAGAAAGTCTAATACTATGTGATTGTAACTTGCCAGACAATGACTGAATGCTTTCACCTATGTCAAGCATTGTATAAATGTTAACCATTAGCACAATGTGTACTACTCTTTTCTGAATGCACATGTGAGAAAATCCAATACTGTGTGATTGTAACGTGCTAGACAATATCTATTACTCTTTTTCTGACTGCACTTGCTGCAACCTATTGGTTGGAAATTCACAACAATTAAATCTATATTAAATTTGCTTGAAATCCAGAGAGCCCAGTGTGCCTAGTTTAGTCATAAATCTATGAGAGAGGTAAGAGCGAGTCAATCACTTTTTTGTATCTTCTTGAGGTACTCCTTTACCTTCTCTCCAGCCTTGAGTGAGTCGCATTTTTGACTGGAGTGATGGACCATGGGAAGCGCCTGGTGAAGAACCCTCCAGAGGGGAGTGGGCCTCTGCCACGTCTCTGCTCCCACTTGCGGTGCCTTGGGTAAGGTGGTCTTGTTCTTAGTTGCCGAAGTCATTCTGTTATGATCTCCTTAATCTTTTCAGGGCCATTTCTCATGCCACGATGCTAGAGGTCGGGCGGTTATCCAGTGCTGCCCGCTCTCTAGACGCGTGCCCTATAGAATTGGAGGGGTCTTCTCCCCCCAGCCGTCGAGAAGTCCATGAGCCCCTCCATAATTGGGATGCAGTTCGTGACCCACGCTCTAACCCTAGGGGTGAGGTTAGTCGGCTCGCGCTCTAGGACACCGTCTAGATGGCCCTTGTCACCTCGAAGCAGGGGACTGTTGATGCCTGGGCGGCAGCTGCCAATGCTTAGGCTAGGATGATTGGTGTGGGGGCACTCACCGTGCTGAATGACCTAAATCAAGAGTATCCACTTGACTTGTTCAATTTAAGTAAAGCGATAGCATAAGACCCCCAGGAGCGCATGTAGCAACTCCACTTCAGGATCTTCATGTTGAGTTACACACACACACCCCACACAATGCATATCATACAACTCAATCACATACACACTTCAGCCTTACATCTATTACTAAAGCATGGTCGATAACAAAATAGGTTTCAAGTGTGCAAATGTACTACTAGATCTAATACTCTGACAACTCTATTCCTACACTAGGTTGCCGCTCTTGTCACTCGTCAAACCATTGGATTTACATGCAGCTCATCTTGGAGAGCGCCTGCTCCAAGGTCTGCTAACTTGCATTAATGAGTTAGCCTCGAAGATAATGTCTAGTCTACCTGCAAAACAACTTAACGGCTGCATCATGAGTACATTGCGTACTCGCAGGACTTAATTCCAACATATAATATTTGGTGGATGCACAGAGTAGTTATCGGGTATTTGTATAAGTGTGGAAAGCAATGATGTTCATTAAGAGTATGACATGCTATGATCAACATAGAAATAAAGGTATTCATCATTATAACAAAGTGCTCATAGTCCATTGTTCATTCTACCATGGGTATAGAAAGAAAGAACAACCAAATAGTTCCGTCCCAAAGGACTTCAGGCTTTCAAGACTCTATAGAGGTGTACAACTGTACCCACACGGAAGGATGGGACTAACCACCATACCCTTGCGCGAGAGTAAGGGTTACCTCACGCCTTCCAACCTTTCCCTAATTTGGCCCAAGTGTCCAACAAAAGGTTCGAGCGGTTGCTTGGTCCGTGTCCCTAACATTCCCGACCGATGCCAACCCCTTGCCAGTTTCATGGATAAATAGGTCACAATTAGTTACTTGGCTTGTTGACCCTATCCACGATCTATACAGGTGGTTACTTGGACTTACGTATCCCAATACACGGTCCTTACTGCTCCATGAGCTACGTCGCCTGAGATCCCACACTCACCATGACCTACCCCTCGCATGAGTAAGATATCCAAGTTATCATCAAGATTATCCTATTAGGGATATTAGCCCTTAGCCAGATTAGTTAGGTAAGTCAAGTTGTACCCTCATTGGTTTTAGTAGTTAATTATCTAGGTGTAGCATCCTACACGCGCTAGTATGAGTTCCTTTCTCATGCTCAACTTCTACCATTGCCCAAGCAACCAAGCAATAAGCATTAAGCATTCCCATTTCCATTGTTTAGATGAGAGGCTTCTACAGATTATTAAGCTACTCTAGGTGTAGTATAAGAGTGATCATTATTCAAGACTACATGTAATGCATAACTCATAATGCAACTTGATAAGTATCTAAAGTAGGGTTTATAATAGTGTTGTGCCTGCCTGATGGTGTTGCTGCTCATACATCTAAAAGCTAACGATAACCACTTGTACAACTACGCAATCCTCATTTGGGACATTCCTAAAAGAATACGAGAGACGCGCCTGAAGAGATACATCGATGATCATGATAATGAGAAAGGGCTTTGGTACTTGGGCTAGCAGTGGGGACTTGCGATGCAACATTTAACCATGGCTTGGTCATTGCACCACTTGGAAAAGGTATAAACTAGTACTTGTTGACTTCCTAGGTAGGCTTGCTAGATAGTAACATACAACTCTATGGATCATCGGACACTCCGTCTTACTGACGGACACTCCGCTGTACCGGGTACCAAGGTGGTTCAGTTCTATTCTAGCTCTATACTGGTTGGTGGATGCTCCATGGAGATCACAGAGACTCTAGTAGGTTTGGGGCTTAGGTATATCTAAGGTTCTTTGTTCACATCGGATGGTCCGGTCCATTGACGGATGCTCCAGTACAAACTGGATACTCTCGGGTTGCTAGGTTACTATCCTTATAATTCAACGAACACTCTGAGGGGTATCACGAACACTCTTGTAGTCCAAGCTAACTATGGGTAAGACTTTCTAGTAACTTCTTGGGGTATTGACGGACATTCCATCGAGTTGAAGGACTCTTCGCCAATCGAGCGACTAGACCTATGCTCTTGGGTGCTCTTGGGGTTCAAGCTTAGATTTGTGGAGTTGTGCTTCTTGCATGTGCCAAACATTCCTATGATGGCTTAGGTGTCTTACTAGGCACACTATGGCTAGGTTGAAAGCTAGTTTCACTAAGTGTGGCTATGGCTTAGGGATTGAATCAAAACTCATGAGATGAGAGATAAACCTTGAGAATGAGATGAAGATCCTTAGCTCTGAGATTTGAGAGGTTCCATAGCAAGATGCTTAAAGATCCCACCTTTCTTCTATCCAAGCTTCCTTCAATTCCATCATGCAAGCTCTTCCATCCATCACCTTCTCCATGCACGATGGATTCTCCATTAGCAATGCAACTTCAAACTTGAGTGAGCTGAGGGTGTTGTTGAGATCCTTGGAAAGGTGCTAATGCTCTTCTCCTTCTTCTCCTTCCCTTCCTTCAATCTCTTCTCTCAACCTTTCTCTCTCTAGTTCTAGGGTTCCTTCTTTGCTCATGAGAGTTAGAGAGAGAGTGTTGTAAATGAATGGATGAGGGAGAGGGTGAGGCTTCAGCTGAGGGATATACATCCTCTTTCATGCTGACATGTGGGTCCCACCTGATTAAGTGATAAACAACTCATTTCCTATTTTTTGCTGCTACTCCATGCTTATCGGATGATCTGGTAAAATGGCGGGCTGTCCGGTAGTCTCTGTACTGTGTTGGATCGATTAAGTTATTGAACCATGGATACCGATAGTCAATGCATCACTCCCACATGTGTTTTGAGATGTAATTGGGATTGACAAGGTTAATAGGATGAACACTAGTCCAAGTCGGGGTTTTCTTCCTTTATGTCGGTGTATTATCGAGTCCTTGGTGTTTCACCATGTGACGCATGATATAGAGTTCCATAGGAATCTTGGTGATTGGCTATTCTCGTTATCCAAAAATAATCACTTAAGTTGTAATGAATCTTAGGTCATTACAATTGGTAAGGTTTCTTCGTTGAGAAGCTCTATCCAAATGTCCACATCCTTGTTTTGATGGTTTTTAGTGTTGTCAGCCCTAGAGGAGGAGTTGGCCGCTCTTCGAGAGGCAGCCCTCGTCATTGTCAATGACATGAACACAGGGGATGTCTTGCTTGAGGACCGTCTACACGCCATGCCAGCTCAAGTTAGGATGGTGGCCCTTAGTGGGGTGATATAACACCCTAAAAATTCATATATAATCTAGTTATTAAAATTTGAGCATTTACTTAACTTTTTGATGCATTATAACCTAGGTAAAGTAACAATTTTTGGCTAATTAAAATTTACTATAAGGCTTAGACACAAGATTGATTGCATTCATGCTGAAGTACATGATTTTGGTTTTTGTCTGAGTGTAGGGTTAGAGTTGGGTGGCTTTAAATTCAAATCTAGTTTGAATTTGGAGCAAGTTTGCAAAAACAAGAAATTGAAAAAAGTCTCATTTTCTATTTTTCACCTGCACCTCAATTCGGCCTAGGACTGTAGTCGGCCCAGCCTCTTCCCACACCTAGATTCGGCCTTGGGCCGCTGGTGGCCCGCTCTTCCGCACCCCCCCACTCACGCACGTGCCTTGGCCTAGGAGGGCGCTATTTGGCCCAAGTAGTAGCGGCCTACCCGCTTCACGCCATGCCCTTTTCCTCTTTTCTCCCCCACTGACTTATGGGGCCTGCACATTAGCCATTTCTTCCCCCCTTCCTTCCCCACCTCACTGGTGATGGCGCACTTGCCATTGGAGGTAGCCGCACCCACTGGGCCACCAAGCCAGGCAAGGAAGGCATCCAAATCCACCCTCATCACGCACCCTTCCTTCTACCGCGTCCCGCTTGCCTATAAAATCCATGCCAAGTGTTCTGTCCCTCTTGTTTCGTCTGCATCTGCGCTAGCTCACCATCGCCACTGCAAACTGCTGCTCCAGAGCTCGCTGGCCTTCATAGTCGTGTCCTAGAGCTCCGCACCACCTCACCACGGCTGTAGGTGCTTTCTTCCTCTTGGATTGATCACGGTTTCTATAGATTTGAACTCACCAGTGCCATTCTCCCTCCTCAGCCACCACCGCACATCGCTAGCCACCTCTGAGCTCCTCGGACGCCGCTGCCACCTCTATCGGACTCACAGTGAGCCACGCTACTTACCCATCCTTCTGTTGTCGTGATTGGTGCACCGGAGCACCATATTAGTGAGCTCTAGCAACCGCTAGCCATGGTGCCACCGTGGAGACGTCATCGTGATGTGCTCCTTGCCCTTGTTGCCCTCATTTTATGCCGTATTGAGTTCGCAACACCACACGCAATATCTAGGTGCAGACCGCATAGTGATTGGCCGTCGAAAACACTGTCCCGATGATCGCCGGTGAGATCGGCTCATCGTTAGCCATGGTGTCGGACATGGGGGCTGTCTTCCCCAGTGGCCTACTTCTCCCGTCACACCAGTGCCATTGGTTTTTAGATGGACGGTCGAGATCGCGTACCCCTTTGGGGTTATGTAACCAATCCACCATGGACCGTGGACTTGGCGTACCGCGCCCACGTCAGTGAGTCCACACACATATGGTGCACCACACCAATGCCGCACAGTCGCATGGTGGCCACGTCAGCCGATGACGCGATCAACCATGACCCACCGTGCACTTTTGTAGTTTGGCCCCTTGGTTTTCATGAAATCAACCCGTGGTCCAATATAGTTCAAAAGTATTACTTTTTAGTCCTGTTTTATTTGTTTTAGCCCCTATAGTTTTAGAAAATAGTGTGCGCTATCCATAATTCATTTAAATTCAGATTTTATTAGTTTAAATTCAAATTTTAGTTCGGTTTATTTACAGAAATGCCATTGAAACTTATTTTTTGCACAACTTTTGCGTTTTAAGTCCGATTGGAGTGATTCTTTCACTCATGTGTTTGTAGCAGTATGTAGATTAGTTTTATAAGCTTTTCAATATATGTTTCTACTGTTTGGTGTACTGTTCTAATAGAAGTCTATTTGTATGCATGTAATGATTGGATTGGATGCTTGATTGGTGAATTGGAACACGTTTAGAGGGTGATCAGTTTGAGGCTTCTGAGGACCTGTTGTGAGATCAGCAGTACCAGGAGGAGAACTTTGAAGAAGGCAAGTGTAGCAAAGGTCCCTTGTACCTATGAACTCTACAATTCATATACATGCATGTGTCTAAATTTGAATTACCTTTAAGGACTTTACCTAGATTACTACTTGTACCACATATCCTTGATACCCAAGGTTTGGGATGCATTGTGGATAGATGTGCAGCGCTCAACATAAAATAATTGTTAATCATGACTAAAGGTATTATGCAATGTGTTAAAATAGAGCTTTTTAGCAACAATTAGGGGGCAAGAGTACTCTAGTGCCTCTCCATAAGGAGTTAATCCTGAAGCGGCCACCTAGGAGGTTTCATACAACCCCAAGTGTCATATGGCTCTGACTTTAACCTGTTAACTAGATTGTACTAGCTCGCCTAGAGGAGGGGGGCACTAGTTGGTATGTTTCTTTTCCTGGTAGGGTGTGTACCGTTCCACGACCACGAGTGCCACTCCTAGAGGAGGGCCACATACGGCTAGATGGCTAAAACCATAGCAGCTATGACTTGTTAGTGTGACTAGCAAAGGGTTACGTAGTGAAACCCTACCACACTTCCAAGGTAGAGGTGATGTGGGCTTTGCAAACCCCGACATTGGAAATCATGGCTCGGTGGGTAAAGTTGTACAATTTCTGTAGAAATATTTAACCTGTTATAACAACCGTGCTCACGGATATGAGCGATCTAGATCCTTCATGATTAGTGGTTACTATGGATGGTTGAGAAATTGATATAATCTTGATTATTCATTAATACCACTTGGGTTGGGATTATTCACTAAAGTAGTGATCCAGGATGCTAAAACTTGACCAACTAAAATTGCGAACCGTAGTCAAACTGTGTCTAGCCTTTGAGCCTCATAGATCCCTTTGAAATACTTACTAAGCATGGTGAGCTTACACTTGTTTTACATTCAATGAAAATACTAGATGGGTAACAGATAATATATATGAAGAGTTTCTAGAGGATATCCAGGACTACTAAGAGGATGTCCCCTAGTTGGAGTCCCTATGGCGTTTAGGCTTAGTCTTCCACTCTATGTAATAATGTTTGTTGATAAGCAAGACTTGTGATAACTATGTGAGGAAATATGCGATGTAATAAGTACTTTACTTTGATATTATTGCAATTTGAGATTGTATGTGTGTTTTGACATCCTGGGCGCACATATATGAGCACTTGATTTTGCTATGCAAAATTTGGGTGCGACAAATTGGTATTAGAGCTATAACTGACTGTAGGACGATCAACCTAGTTAGAAATGGACGTTTCTAGGATCACATTATCTTTATTTTGCTACCTTTAATTTACTATAAAATTTTTGCTTATATTCTATCTTTTATCTGTTGTAAAAATTATCTTATTCTAATACTCAACCTTTTCAATCTTATAGATGGCCCGCACCAAGCTGATAGCCCGCAAGCGTACCATTGTGATGCCAACAAGGAGGACAAGGTTCATGCTTGGCAAGCACGTTCCCCCACACCTAGTTGAGGCTTTAAGGGGCATGGAGGAGGAATCGCCTGTGGAGGTGCCCATGGAGGAACCTCTAGAGGACGTGATGGAGGATGAACCTATGGATGAGGAGATGGAAGAGGGGCCCATGTATGAGGAGCCTATAGAGATAGAAGAATCTAAGGAGGAGCCCATGGAGGAAAATGAAGAATGGAGCTGGTGATCCTGATTATGGTGATGATTCTGACAACTCTAATTCTGATGATGGGGGTAATGATGCTGGTGATGGAGATGGTGGAGATGACAGTGATGACAGTGGAGATGATGGTGGTGATGGTGATGGAGATGGAGGAGACGGTGGAGATGATGGTGATGACTACCATGATGCACTGCTGGCTCAGGGGTGGACTACAGAGATCCACTATGATTTGCAGGGCAATGCCTACTACCACCCCAAGCTTTTCTCACTTATACGTCGCTACCACACCAGGTGCACTGTGCAATACCGGACAGAGCATTGGACCCACCCCGACTACACTGGCTTCTGGGAGACGGAGGTGTACATCCGTGAAGGGAGTTAGGTGCGCTACATCCACCATGCTATCACTACATGGCTCACACGTGCAGCCGCTATCCGAGATGCTGCTTGACAGGCGTTGGTGGTCAATTGCGACCGCCACTTTGACGACATTGCATGGGAGGAGGATCGTTCTCTTCCCCATCGTCAGAGCGGCCAGTCCACCTGCAACATTGCCGCACCACTTGAGGAGGGGAATCATAGGCTTAGGCCTACCCTGATGAGCTTGGCTCAGACCAACACCAACTTGGATCAAGCTTTGGATGAGCTAGATGTCATGGGAAAGGCATACCTGTAGCTTACCCTTGAGAATGCTACGTTGAAGCAGCACCAAGGAGGTCCTGACGTGCAGACGCCAAGAATACCTATTGAATTGCCCCCAAGGAACAAAGGAGGCTTTGGATACCCCAACACCAGCACCAACATCAACCCATAGGAGGATTTCCCAAAATATGTAATAAACACACATAGATGTGCTAGAGTGTGTTTAGTTTTTTTTTCTTTTCAATGGTTGAACAATTGTTACTTGAGTGGTTGGATGATTGTCATGATGAACAATGTTTGATTTGGATTTTTGTCATGATTGTGATGACTTGTGGGCATGTCCACAGTCATTTAGTTTAAGATTAAGGCCAAAGGATGATATGAATAAATAGTTGGGTTTCTTTTTATCTTGATGTCCGTTCTGTATCATTCTGAGCAGTCCACCTTTATCAATTCATATCTCATATTTTAGATGTCCAATAGTCATGAAAATTTTATGTAGGTAAGTAGACTTCTGCATATTTCTTTTGGCTCTGGAATCACCTCAATACCTATTACGAATTGTGAGATACAGCTGTTGTAAGTTGATGCTTCTGTGCTGTCAGAAATCTAGAGCAGTACTGCTTCTTGTCTGTTTTTACCTGATTAAACATCAGAATCTGAGAATGTACTCTAAATGAAAATTGTAGATAATTTCATAAGATTTCCATAAAGGTAAGTTTTGCATGCAGATGATAAACAGAGAGTGAGATATGCTCATTTTACTGCACTGCTGTCTGTCCAACTCGCCAGAAAAGTTCAGAACAATTATCTTCTTGTATACCCTATATATATCTCTTGTCTTGATCTTGTGATACCTACTCTCAATAGGCCATTATCTCTTAAAGGTTATATATTTTGGACATATGAGACTTATATGATGTATCTACAGATGGTGAACACCAGGAGGAACAACTAGGGAGGCGAGGACTTGCTGCCGCCACCCCCTATCACTATGGAGCAACTGATGATGATGCAAACTCAATTGCTTCAGTAGATGGCTCAGAGCACGCAGAATATTGGGAATGGGAATGGGAATGCACCCCCTCAAGTCAGAGACAAGAGGGGAGAGTTTCTGAAGGGACATCCGCCTATCTTCAAGCATTCCACCGACCCACTCCAAGCTGATGACTAGCTACGTGCAATTGAGAGACAACTTGAGATTGCATAGTGTGATGACAAAGAGAAGGTTTTGTATACTTCTAGACAGCTACAAGGGGCTGCACTTGACTAGTGGGACTCTTTCTGCTTTGGCTGTACTAAAGCTAATCCCATCACTTGGCAAGAGTTTCACAGTGCCTTCCGCTCTCATCATGCGCCTGCTGGGTTGATGAAGCTAAAGAAGAAGGAATTCTTGGCTCTCAAGCAGGGGAGCTTGTCTGTTGCAGAGTATCATGACAAGTTCATACAATTATCATGGTATGCACCTACTGAAGTGGAAGATGATGAGAAGAGGCAGGAGCTGTTCATGGAAGGTCTAAATGATGGTCTCTAGTACCAACTGTTGTCCCATACCTTTGCTAGTTTCTAGCAGCTAGTGGACAAGACCTTGGCTATAAAGAACAAGCGCTGCCAAATGGAGGACAAGAAGAGGAAATTCTAGGGGCAATAGCTCGGGACTAACACTTGTGTCCACACTGCTCCTCAGCAAGCTTACCCATAGCAGTGCTATCAGGGTCAATCCAGTCTGATCAACCGCAATCAGTAACCATAGCGTGCATAGCAGTAGCAACAATAGTATAAGGCACCAGTCCAGCACCAGTAGCAAACTAACAATGTTCCTATGAAGAGCAATGTCCCCAATGCTCCACAAAAGAATGGCACACCAAAGGCGCCAAATGCAGTCAATGACAACAGATGCTTCAACTATGGAGAACCAGGACATTACTCCAACAGATGCCCCAAGAAGATGGCTAATATGCAGTAGAATTATGTCCAGGGAAAGGTCAATCATGTGACCGCAGAGACAACTCAAGAGGCACCTGATGTGGTGATCGATACATTTTCAGCCAACTCAAACTCAGCTACAGCTCTTTACGATTGTAGTGCTTCGCATTCCTTCATAGCATATACTTTCATAAAGAAGCATGGTATTCCCGTATGTGTTATGAAGAAACCCATGTTAGTAAACTCACCTGGAGGGGAAATGACAGCAAATTGGATATGCTTAGCTGCTAGTCTCATCATAAGGGGGGTAGGATTTCAAGCCAACCTTGTAGTCATAGACTCATCTAGAATTGATGTTATCTTGGGTATGGATTGGTTGAGGTCCCGGAAGGCAGTTATAAATTGTGGGAACAGTTCCATGAACCTAACCACTCCATCTAAAGAGAAAGTTGAGTATGTGGCAACACAGTCAGCCTCAGAAATCTATCGGGCTAATCAATTGGAGGGCACAACCCTAGAGGATATATGGATAGTAAATGAGTATCCAGATGTCTTCCCTGAGGAGTTACCAGGTATGCCACCTGAACGAGATATTGAGTTTATAATTGAACTTTTACCTAGAACTGCACCCATAGCTAAGAGACCTTATAGAATGGGACTGAATGAATTAGCAGAACTTAAGAAACAAATAAGGGAACTGCTAGATAAGGGTTATGTCCAACCTAGTTCTTTACCTTGGGGTGCACCAATACTATTTGTAGAGAAGAAAGATGGTACACAAAGAATGTGCATAGATTATAGATCACTTAATGAGGTCATAATTAAGAACAAGTATCCACAGCCTAGAATCGATGACCTGTTTGACCAGTTGAAAGGAGCTTGTGTATTTTCCAAGATCGACCTCCGATCTAGATACCTTCAGTTGAGAATAAGGTGTTCTGACATTCCCAAAACCGCTTTTGTTACTCGATATGGATTATATGAGTTCACAGTCATGTCTTTTGGTCTGACAAATGCACCTGCTTACTTCATGTATTTGATGAACAAAGTATTCATAGAGTACCTTGACAAGTTTGTCGTTGTGTTCATTGATGATATATTAGTTTACTCTAAGAATGAAGGAGAACATGAGGAACATTTGAGGCTAGTATTGCAAAAGCTTAGAGAACATCAGCTCTATGCTAAGTTTAGCAAATGTGAGTTCTGGCTAAAAGAAGTATCTTTCCTTGGTCACATAATCTCTAATGGAGGAGTAGTAGTAGATCCCAAGAAGGTTAGAGATGTGTTGAGTTGGAAGCCACCTCAGGATGTTAGTGAGATTCAGAGTTTCCTTGGTATGGCTAGGTACTATAGGAGATTCATTGAGGGATTCTCTAAATTAGCCAAACCTATGACTGCTCTGTTAGAGAAGAATGCCAAATTTGTATGGTCTAAGCAATGTCAGGATAGTTTTGAGGAGTTGAAAAAGAGATTGACTTCTGCCCCAGTGCTTGTCTTACCTGATCTTACCAAAAGTTTCTCTCTCTATTGTGATGCCTCACGGCAAGGTCTAGGCTATGTTCTTATGTAGGAGGGTAGAGTTGTTGCCTACTCATCCATACAACTGAGAAAACATGAGATAAATTATCCAACTCATGATCTAGAGTTAGCAGCTGTGTTACATGCTCTCAAGATTTGGAGGCATTACCTGATTGGTCATTAGTGTGAGATTTATACGGATCATAAGAGTTTGAAGTATATATTTACTCAGTTAGATCTGAATTTGAGGCGGCGTAGATGGCTAGAGTTGATCAAGGATTATGACTTGGAAATACACTATCACTCGGGAAAGGCCAACATTGTAGTAGATGCTTTGAGTAGGAAGAGTTATGTTAACATGGCCTATACAAACTCAATTACCTAGAGAGTTGTGTGAGGAGTTTGAACACCTGAATTTGGGTATTGTGGCTAACACTATGGAATTAGAGGTGGAACCTACTTTAGAACGAGAGATTCGTAAGGGATAGTTGAATGATGAGAAGATCAAAGATATTGCTGAACATATAGTGATTGGTAAAGCCCTACGTTTCCACATGGATGATCAAGGAACAGTATGGTTTGGTAAAAGGATTTGTGTGCCAGAAGTGAAGTCTATTTTGAGGGAAGCTCATGACTCGACCTATTACATACACCCAGGGAGTACTAAAATGTATCTTGATCTTAAAGAGAGATATTGGTGGTATGGACTAAAAAGAGATGTAGCTGAACATGTGGCCATATGTGATACATGCCAGAAGGTAAAGGTAGAGCATCAGAGGCCAGTAGGGTTACTACAATCTATGAAGATACCCGAGTGGAAATGGGAGGAAGTTGGAATGGATTTCATAGTGGGATTACCCCATACACAGAGGGGATATGACTCTATCTGGGTAATTGTAGACCATCTGACAAAAGTAGCACATTTCATTCCTATCAAGACAACTTATTCTGGTGTGAAGTTGGCAGAGCTATACATGGAAATGATTGTATGTTTACACGGAGTACCAAAGAAGATTGTTTCAAATAGGGGTACATAGTTTACATCTCATTTTTGGCCGAAGTTGCATGAGTCCATGGACACGAAGTTGAACTTTAGCTCAGCTTATCATCCTCAGACAGATGGGCAGACCGAGAGAACAAATTAGATTTTAGAGGATATGTTGAGAGCTTGTGCTTTACAGTACGAGACAAGTTGGGGATAAGAGTTTGCCCTATGCTGAATTCTCTTATAATAATAGCTTCCAAAAAAGTCTTAAGATGGCACCATTTGAAGCGTTGTATGGTAGAAAGTGCAGGACACCACTGTTTTGGAATCAAATGGGGGAAAGTCAAGTCTTTGGACTAGAAGTTTTGCAACAGGTGGAGAAACAAGTACAAATAATAAGGCAAAACTAGAAGGTCGCATAGTCTCAACAAAAAAGCTGTGCTGACACGAGAAGGAGGGATTTGGTGTTGGAGATTGGTGATTTTGTTTATCTCAAAGTTTCACCTATGAGAGGAGTTAAGAGGTTTCATACCAAGGGAAAGTTGTCACCCAGGTATGTGGGACCCTTCAAGATCATCAATAGGAGAGGAGAAGTTGCTTACCAGCTGGAATTACCAGAACATCTCTCAGGTGTTCATGATGTCTTCCATGTATTGCAGCTTAAGAAATGTTTGAGAGTACCTGAGGAATAATTACCTTTGGATGAACTAGATATCCAAGAGGATCTCTCATACAAAGAATATCCAGTCAGAATTTTGGAAATAGCTAAGAGAATCACAAGGAGCAGGATTATAAGAATGTGTAAGGTTCAGTGGAACAGGCATTCAGTGGATGAGGCAACCTGGGAAAGAGAGGATGATATGAAATCTAACTATCCTAATCTTTTTTAATCATCCGAAGCTCGAGGACGAGATTCATCTTAAGGTGGGTAGGTTTGTAACACCCTAAAAATTCATATATAATCTAGTTATTAAAATTTTAGCATTTACTTAATTTTTAATGCATTATAACCTAGGTAAAGTAATAATTTTTGGCAAATTAAAATTTACTATAAGGTTGAGAAACATGATTGATTGCATTCATCCTAAAGTACATGATTTTGGTTTTTGTCTGAGTGTAGGGTTAGAGTTGGGTGGCTTTAAATTCAAATCTAGTTTGAATTTGGAGCAAGTTTGCAAAAACAAGAAATTGAAAAAAGTCTCATTTTCTATTTTTCACCTGCACCTCAATTCGGCCCAGACTACAACTGGCCTAGCCCCTTCCCCTTCCCGTGCCTAGATCCAGCCTTAGGCCATTGGTGGCCCACTCTTCCTCCCCCCTCTCACGTACGCGCCTCGGCCTAGGAGGGCGCCGTTCGGCCCAGGCAGTAGCGGCCTACCCGCTCCACGTCGTGCCCTTTTCCCCTTTTCTCTCCCACTAACTCATGGGGCCCGCGTGTTAGCCGTTTCTTCCCCCTTCCTTCCCCGCCTCGTCGGTGATGGCGCGCTTGCCATCGGAGGTAGCCGCACCCGCCGATCCACCGGGCCAGGCAAGGAAGGCATCCAAATCTGCCCTCATCACGCTCCCTTCCTTCTACTGCATCCCGCTCGCCTATCAAATCCACGTCAAGCGCTCTCTACCTCTCGTTTCATCCCCATCCATGCTAGCTCCCTATCGCCACTGTAACTCGCCGCTCTAGAGCTCGCCAGCCTTCGTAGTCGCGTCCAAGAGCTCCGTGCCACCTCATCACGGCCGTAGGTGCCTTCTCCCCCTTGGATTGATCATGGTTTCTATGGATTTGAACTCACCGGCGCCATTCTCCATCCACAGCCACCACTACACATCGTCGGCCACCTCCGCATCTCCTCAGACGCCGTGGCCACCTCCATCGGACTCACGGTGAGCCATGCTACTTACCCATCCTTCTCTTATCACGATTGGTGCACCAGAGCACCGTATCGGCGAGCTCCAGCAGCTGCTGGCCATGGCACCACCATGGAGCCATCATCCTGACATGCTCCTCACCCTCGTTGCCCTCGTTTTGTGCCGTATTGAGTTCGCAATGCCACACGTAACATCTAGGTGTAGACCACATAGTGATTGGCCGTTGGAAATGCCGTCCCGGCGATCGCCGGTGAGCTCGGCTCTCCATCAGCCATGGTGTCATCCGTGGAGGTTGTCTTCCTTGGTGGCTTGCTTCTCCCTTCACGCCAGTGCTGTTGGTTTTTAGATGGATGGCCAAGATCGCGTACCCCTTCGGGGTTATGTAACCGGTCCACCATGGACCGTGGACTTGGCATACCACGCCCATGTCAGTGAGTCCACGCACACATGGTGCACCGCACCAATGCTGCATAACCATGTGGCGGCCACGTCACCCGATGATGCGGTCAACCATGACCCACCATGCACTTTTGCAGTTTAGCCCCCCGGTTTTCATGAAATCAACCCGCAGTCCAATATAGTTCAAAAGTATTACTTTTTAGTCCTATTTTTATTTGTTTTAGCCCCTATAGTTTTAGAAAATAGTGTGCGCCATCCATAAGTCATTTAAATTCAGATTTTATTAGTTTAAATTCAAATTTGAGTTTGGTTTATTTATAGAAATGCCATTGAAACTTGTTTTATGCATAACTTTTGTGTTTTAAGTCCGATTGGAGTGATTCTTTTGCTCATGTGTTCGTAGCAGTACGTAGATTAGTTTTATAAGCTTTTCAATATATGTTTCTACTGTTTGGTGTATTGTTCTAATAGAAGTCTATTTGTATGCATGTAATGATTGGATTGGATGCTTGATTGGTTAATTGGAACACGTTTAGAGGGTGATCAGTTTGAGGCTTCTGAGGACCAGTTGGGAGATCAGCGGTACCAAGAGGATAACTTTGAAGAAGGCAAGTGTAGCAAAGGCCCTTTGTACCTATGAACTCTACAATTCATATACATGCATGTGTCTAAATTTGAATTACCTTTAAGGACTTTACCTAGACTACTACTTGTACCACATATCCTTGATACCCATGGTTTGGGATGCATTGTGGATAGATGTTGTAGCGCTCAACATAAAATAATTGTTAATCAAGACTAAATGTATTATGCAATGTGTTAAAATAGAGCTTTTTATCAACAATTAGGGGGCTAGAGTACTCTAGTGCCTCTCCATAAGGACTTAATCCTAAAGCGGCCACCCAGGAGGTTTCGTACAACCCCAAGTATCATATGGCTCTAACTTTAACCTGTTAACTAGATTTTACTAGCTTGTCTATAGCTTTCCATAAGGGCAAGAGGGGGGCACTAGTTGGTATGTTTCTTTTCCTGCTAGGGTGTGTACCGTGCCACAACCACGAGTGCCACTCCTAGAGGAGGGCCACATACAGCTAGATGGCTAAAACCTTAGCAGCTATGACTTGTTAGTGCAACTAGTGAAGGGTTACGTAGTGAAACCTTGCCACACTTCCAAGGTAGAGGTGATGTGGGCTTTGCAAACCCCGGCATTGGGAATCATGGCTCGGTGGGTAAAGTTGTGTAATTTCTATAGAAATATTTAACCTGTTATAACAGTCGTGCTCACGGATATGAGCGATCTAGATCCTTCATGATTAGTGGTTACTATGGATGATTGGGAAATTGATATAATCTTGATTATTCACTATTACCACTTGGGTTGGGATTATTCACTAAAGTAGTGATTCAGGATGCTAAAACTTGACCAACTAAAATTGCGAACCGCAATCAAACCGTGTCTAGCCTTTGAGCCTCATAGATCCCTTTGAAATACTTGCTAAGCGTGGTGAGCTTACACTTGTTTTACATTCAATGAAAATCTCGGATGGGTAACAGATAATACATATGAAGAGTTTCTAGAGGATGTCTAGGACTACTAGGAGGATGTCCCCTAGTTGGAGTCCCTATGTCATTTGGGCTTAGTCTTCCACTCTATGTAATAATGTTTGTTGATAAGCAAGATTTGTGATAACTATGTGAGGAAATATGCGATGTAATAAATACTTTACTTTGATATTATTGTAATTTGAGATTATATGTGTGTTTGGACATCATGGGCGCACATATATGAGCACTTGATTTTTCTTTGCAAAATTTGGGTGTGACAGGTGCGCCATGGGGCTGCCTTAGCCCTGGCCACGGCGCAGCTTTGTTCCAGCCACGATCTCCACCTACTTGAACTTGGCTTTCTAGTTGGCGCCGATGAGGATGTGGCGCCTGGTTTTAAGGATAAAACCAGATACACACCATATGTGAGCCCAGGAAGCCAAATCTCACATATAGCTACAAATAAAGGTAATATCAATAGGCAATGCTTAATATATAATATACTTAGTATAAAGGACATAACCTTAGATATCAAACAGCGGAACGACAACTCTAATTTTTAGGTGAAGACTCCAATTCCACATGGACAACTGACTAGTTGATCACAAGCCTAATTCCTCCAAACTCTAGCAATCTGGTACCCATCCAGGATTTTTTTCCAAATAATTGAAAAGTAAAGCAAGCGTAAGTACATGTCGTACTCAACAAATATAACATGGGATTCACGAGGCTCAAAAGGCTAACACTGGTTTAACTATGATTAGCTTTTAATGAGTCATCTTATAGCAATTGGGTGGCAACAAGTTTATTCATAAGCCCATATAAACACATGATCAGGTAAACATGAATAATGAATATCATAAATAGTAATCATTAGTGAGCATCTTTATTATTAGTATCATTAGTGTTCATCATCTATTCTATAAGGGTTCCAAGGCCGCTCGTGACCGTGAGCACGGCTGATATACTAGTTTTACACTCTACAGAGGTTGTACACTTTCACTGTGAGTCATGATTTACCCTTTCGCTTGAGGTCATGAGCCTCTTAACCCACTACCAAGGAAGGTCGGCAGGGTTCACTATGAAGCCTTTCAAAGGTTCGTCTAACAAGTTAGGGCCGCTAAGGTTTCCCCATCAATAAGCATGAGCCCCCTCCAAGGAGTGACTAACAAAATACCAAGAAACCAAAGTGCACCCTCTTGGTAGGCCAAGATCATACAAATTGGAGCCCCTCTTGCGCCATAAAGGTAACCACTAACAAGCTAGAAAAGGTCCTCATACTGAGCTAAAGCTAGAGCCATATAGCCCTCATAGCTGTACTGTAAGTCCTGGATGATTACTTACATATAAGTCCTTAGGGAGAGGAATCTAGAGCATTTAGAAAGTAGCTAAACACTCTAGCCCCCTGTTTCCATGTTGCTAAAAAAACATATTTTAGTGTTTATTGCATATACCATTAGTCAAGTTACAAGATCATGGTTATTGTTGAGCACTAGCATCATACTACCTAATGCAATACCCCATAGGTATCAAGGCACAAGATACAAGGTACTAGGAAATCCTTAGTGGTAATCAGGGTAGACACATGTAGTATGATAAGTGATTAATGGTGTATAGGACAACAAGGAAGATCCCATGCTATACTTGCCTTAAAACATCGACCCTTTGGTAAGCTTTAATCTTCATCGTTCTTCTTCTTCTTCTTGATCACCACATATATCTCACCGACTGGACGTAATCATAAAGCACCACACAAGCATCCATACAATCATACATGAAGCAAACAATAGAACTAAATTAGAATAGTACACCAATCATAGAAAAATAAGTAAAAGAGTTTGAAACATGATTCTATGTATCGCTATGAACACACACACATGAGAAGCACGCTAATCGGAGCTATGGTGAAAAAGATACATCTACCGATAGATTCGCTTTATCCGTGGGAAAGAAAACTATAGGCTTCATTTATTTTAACTATTTAAAATAATATAAATTGAATTAAGTCAATTTTAGATTTGAATTATAAAACTAAAGTAAAACAAATCATATTTTATCTATAAAATCTAGTTGCATAATTATTAATCAAGATATGATTTAAACCATGAAATTGCAAAAATAGTAATATGGTAAGCAATGTTACTAATGCGTAGTTTATGTTATTACTAATCCAACGCAACTTGAATGGGCTAAAACGGAGTTAAAACATAGAAGATATGAATTAAACAAGATTTCCTTTATTAAAATACTAGATTAAATCTAACCTTGAATTTTAAAAGTTTAAAACATACTTAACAGTAGTATGAACATGTAGATTATGGAATTATGAACCTAACGCAATTTGAACGGATCAAATCGGAGTTAAAACAGAAATTTTATGGCTAAAACAAGATTAGTGGCAAACTTGTAAATAAGTGAAAACGTATTTTGGATCTAAACAGAAGAAACTACGCTTTCCAAAGAAGAAAACATAATTTGTGATTGCGCTTTGGACCATGGGTTAAGACTTAAATACTTATAAGGGCTCATTTGCAAAACTACAAGACAAAGGGGTATCAAGCTATATCAACCGTTAGATCTAGATTGGAGGGCCCGGATTAGATCAGAGAGGGAATTGGGGATTCAGCTGGACGTAACAGTGACCGACGGTGGGATTTGTCACCGGCATTGTCGATTTCTCGATGGTGAATTAGGAGAAAATGGCTAGGGCTAAATTAGACTCTGATTAAGCTCTGGGAGATAGATTAGGGCTAAGGCAACTCAATTCGGCGACTAACAGCGACTAATAGCGAGCATGGGCTTTTGGAGACGAACTATGGCGGTGGCGGAGCGACGGCGTAGAGGTTCTGGTCAAAGTATAGTGAGAGAGAGGGAGTTAAGGAGTTTTGTAGGTTCGCAAAGTCCACGCGAAGGTTGGAGATCAACTTAATGAGACGGATGAACAGCTAAGAGGTGCGGCGACGTCGGCTCTTCTCGGCGGAAACTTGACGGCGAAGCTGGGGCATGGGGAGGCATGGCGGTTGTGCTAGGGCTTGGTGGGGAACAAAATGGGTGCGGAGGTCGCTATTTATGGCCCTAGCATAGCTTAGGGTAGATGTTACCGAGGGGGAAACATGACGGACATGGACACGATCGAAGAACTCCATGCCGGTTACGAGCTCGAGCTAGAGGATGAAACTGATAGGTAGGTCCCTCAAGTCAGTGGCAGAGGGAGCGGATCTAGGATGTCAGACAAACAGTGTAACACCCTAGGTGTTTGTCACCTGTTAATCAATGAGTTGAGCTCAACCATGACATGTTAAGTGGTGATGGAGATGTCAGATCAAATCTACAAAAATGAGCCAGCACTTAAACTTGGACCATGCACCATTGCTTACATGCTGCCCTTTCTAAAAAGTATGCTTGGGTAATGCTAGATGTACTTGTTTCATGTGTCTCGCATCAATATCCATCTATATTGATCCATGGAAAAGTTTCATAAAGTTTGGAATCAAGAAGTCACATGAAATGACAAGTTATGTCCTTGTCGGGATTGTTTTATAAAGTGAATGGAATCCTAGATCATCAACCAAACCTTGCAACCTTGCCCAAATGACTCTAATTGAACTCTACAACAAAAGTCATGAAGGGTTCGTGTTGAGCGGAGGACAAGAAAATACCTCAATCGGTCTAAAACTCGGATTTAAGTTTTATCATGATGCTATTTAACTGATGTTGACCCATCACTTATATTGCTTGCATGAACTTACACCTTAAATCAAAGTTGAAGTTTGAGTAGAGTAGAACAAACATTGTTTTTGGACCAAGAGCCAGATCAACTTGGAACTAAGGCGAATCGAGGCTCAAACGTTGAATCAGCAGCTATTTCGGTACTTAGAATTTTTCTAAGTCTGGAATTCATCGTCGACTCGTCGTCAACATTGGCATCTCGCGTTATCGTATTTTTGTTAAACAACTTGACTTGACCCCAAAATAAAAGTTGGAGATAAGTTCATGGAGAAGAGCATGTACAAAGATGGCACCAGTTTGACCTCGTTTTCACCATCAATTTGAATGTTTGCTTGTCGCTGTCAACACGCTGACACTAGCAGTTTGTGGCTTAATTACCTGCTGATGAGGAGCTCTAATGACCATGCAGCCTTAAGCAAAGTTGGAGAGCATCAGGTGTAGACCAAACTTCATTTTAGGCCCATTGACCAATTCGGAACCGAGCCAGCCCAAAACAGCGTCCCACCTTCCCCACTTCGACGCCCGCCACCTGCTCGACGGTGGGTCCCAATGGACGTGTGTCCATCGTGCATGGAGGCTGCGCGCCCAGCCTCTTGCCGTGTGTGTCCCTGCTTGCCCTATGCCGATATGGAGGCCACACCGAGCCTCCTCACTCACCCAGCCTCTCTCTCGCCTCTCCACTCTCCCTCCCTCGCTCTCTAGCGTCGCGCGCGTGCTCCTGGACGCGGCCGCCATGGACGCCGCAGCCGAGCTCACTGCCATCATGGAACCCCCTCCTCGGAGCCTCCTCTGCCCTGACCACTAGCTCCATCACCTCTCCCTCCTCGCGGCGTACTCGGCGCACCCCTCCTCGGCCTCTCCTCGCTGCCGTAGCATGCGGCCGCCGGTGCTGTGGCCGCCGTGGACGCCTGGGCACGTGGCCAGGAGGCCACGGGTACGCTCTGGCCGAGCCAAAGCCACCTTCAGGTGCGGACAGGTTCCGCAGACCTCTCTGGCCGACAACAGCAAGCCCGGCATGCTTCTCTGCTCTAAATTCTGACCAGGGGCCTCGGACTCAAATTTGACATAATGGAAGGGCCTATCTGCAAAGTCATAGACTCATATGAATAGTGCAGCACAGTGCACTTTCTCTTTTTCTCTTTTTCCTTTTTCAAGAAAGGGGCTGAATCTTTGGAAAATCGCCATAAATCATATAAAAATCGTTAAATAACAGATATTGACTTTTTGGAATCCTTGTGAAGTTATCTATCCGGTAGATCTATAATATGGTAGTATTTAGTTTAAAGTTTTTGCTGTAAAAATCAATTTATGCAGTTAGGTTTGTACTACTAGTAGGCTCTCGCCATAATAGTAGAATTAGCTATAGGTGTTTACAACAAAGTTGTTTAGAATTTTCTAATATTTCTAAAAAGTCTAGAACCACATTTATTGGACATGTATAACTCCATTTGTAGCTGTTTGAAGTGGTATGTCAGTTTCTGTCTATGTTTTGGATAGAGATGCAATTATTGGATTGATTGACCTTGCTAACTGTAGAATCATCTTAATATGGGAATAATAAAGTTGTAGGTAACTTTATAAGCTTTTCAAAAAGTTATGATATGTGTAGCAATGTTGTTGTAGGTGACTACTTGTTAGGTGCGAGCTTTGTGCTTAGTAATAGTCGCTTAAGCTAATTAGATTGAATATTTCGAAATGCTTGCTTAAGACCAGGATGTAGGTGTGGATGCTTGTTATCTAGGTAATGCCATAGCTGTCACCCCTTTTGTCCTCGGTAAGCATACGAGTGTTGAAGAGCGCTATCCAGGAACAACGTCCAAGTTTTGGTAATCTCATGGTTGTCGTTTTCAATTAAGTTCTCTCTTAGGAGCCTAAGCCTATATACGTGGTTGTTAGCCCTTGAAAGTTGTGCTACGAAGACCTTTATCCATGCCTTTGCTTGACCTTAGGCCCAAGCTTAGTTTCCTTAATTGCTTGCATACTCATGGTTGTCCCGCTCCTGTGTGGGATTACCCTACTGCAAAAATCCTTGTTAGATCTCATTGCTCCTTCTCCTACTGATGATCTGGTGCAACGCTAATCGCTATCTACCCTGGCTTTGGAACCTTTTTCCTCGTAGCAAGTGTTATTGCTTTATCAACTGAATCCCTAGTCAGTGCTTTGGCTCTGTCCCTCAAATCTCATTTGTTTTGTCTCCAACTCTCTCAAGTCTTTGGACATTTATCAGTCTTGATCTCATGTTGCTGCTCGATAAGACCAAATCTCAGGTTAATCATTATCTGGTAATCACTTGGTGGACATAAGGCATATATGGAAATTTAGCATGAATCCCCTGCTCAGTTATTTTTGACAATCAGGCTATGCTCTCTTGCGTTGTGTTTTGATCTTTGGATCCCCTGCTTGTTGACTCCTAACCTTATGACTACCTTTGTTTGCTATCCCTCCTTCACAATTTGTGCCATGTAAGATTTCTTCTGGGTTGTATGTTCAGTAATGGTGCCACAATTAGCGATCTACGATGCCACGATGAAACCGAGAGCCCCTATGGGTGCACACACAAGGCTATGCTGCTCGGCATGCACTAGTATTGAGGCTTCTAGTCATGATCCATTGCAGAACTACACCGATATGTTCTTCTCACGTGAGCTCTTCCTTGGTTATCTCTCCTTAGCATGGTAGAAGATCTGTATGTTGAATCAGATGCAATTGGACTTCCTTCTGAAGTCGTCCAAAGGATAACCTTGAAGAATAGGTCACTAACCTAAACATTAACATACTGCAAGAGATGGTAGACAAATGACTCGACGTGACTGTCCCTGTAATGACATCGGTCATCTAGTGAGCAACTTATTTCATTCTCGTTGGATCATAAAGATGCACAACACTTAAAGTTGGACAAGTTATCAGTCGAAAGATAAATGGACTAGGATATTATGTGCTGTAATAGGTCACCTGATGCTTAGGAGCTTTTGTCTAAGTCTTGACCATTATGTACAAGAGTGAAGATTTGGAACCTTTTTAGTGTTGAGAGCCAACCGATTAGTTACTAGTAGGAAGGTTAATCTCTAGCTAGGTAATGACTCTTTGGTAGCCCCGAAGGCTATGTCTCGCAGAGCAATATTAAGCAATGTAACAACAAGCCATTTAGCAATGCAACTACTGCTTTGTTTTCCAAAACCTATGCTATCAAGTCAATTCCATCTTGGACAATCACACAGATAGTACAAGATGTTGTATCGGCTATGTAGGAGCTAACGAAAGCACGTCCCTAGTTTCAGTCAGCATCTTTGTGCCCCTAGGTGCCACTAACACATGTGTCCGGATTCTATTGGACCAAGTGCCAGAGAATATTCAAAAACGGTTCCTTGTCTATGCAGGAATGCCCTACAGGTGGAATAATGCTTTGTGCCCTGCGAAAACAGCCCACAAGTCCAATGCTTGTGCATAGTCAAGTTGGTGTCTAGAACGATGGTTGAAGTGTTACCAGAGAAGCATGTGAGGAAAACTCTGGCCTCCATCCTTAGCTAGGGAAAGGCTACTGCTGCTATGAGAAAGGTTAGAGAGTGCAAAACACACACCTCAACGTGTGAAGCAAAGAAAAGGGAGAACACGAAATCTGTCCAGATTTTGGGCACTAAACCGGTTATCTTCAAGCTGGCGATTAGTGACTCAAACGAAGTTGGATTGACCCCAAACTTGGTGATCTCATTCTTTGCTTAGGACCCTTCAATGTCTTAAGTTGGTTTGAGTATTGGTTGAGTAAAACATCGGATTTGAGAGATATCTTGTTGGCTCGGTTTGCTGCCATTTCAGAATAGAGCAGTTTTGGTAGATGATTTGTTTGGATAGTCAAACAGTATCCGTTTGAGCTGAATTTTGGTCAGTAGTTAAAGGACTCTTGGATCTAAATGCCTACCAAAATTTGTGCACAATGGAGCACTAGTTTGTGAAATATGAACAAAAAACCAAAGAGTATAGAATCTATAATTTCTTTGTGACTGCGATCATCCATCGCATTCAAAAGTTGTGTTTGCAATTGATGCCAAGGTATGTAACATAGTCAATAATTGTTGCTAGATAATCCTTTAGATGCCCTAAAAGAAGACTCCTTAGACCCCTTTGTACCCTGTTCTTGGCCTCTTCTATCAACAATGTTCGAGCAATCGAGGTGTTTTACGAGTCAATTTATACCCTTGCAAATCAAAAGTAATTGGAAAGGTGTCAAACCGTAGATTTTTGAATTATGGTTTTTGAGATATTGATTGGCCTTGGAATGGTAGCCTCGACGTCAAATGTAGTTTAAGAAAGCTGGTTTTGCTACGATGCAAGTCAACCCAACTTGCTGTGCAACTGCACCACGAAGGCAAATTGTACTCAACCTGCTTGGTAGTGAATTAGTCCCTAGTTTTGTGATTACTTGCAACTTTTGTTGTCCTCTAAGCCTTGCTAACATCCTTCTACATCAATGGTTCTCCAATGCTGATATGCCTTTGGTACCTTATATGTGTTTTTACCCAAGAGGTTGCCGCAGATCCAACCCAGATAACTGTTGCCGCTTGGATACAAGGATTCCCCCCAATTAATGATTGTCAAAAATGCTGAGTCAACAGAGTCAGCTATCACATTCGCTGCTCACTCAATGGACTCAGATAATAAAGTGTCATCATTAGAGAAAGAGCATTGCACACATGGAACATTATGTAGCTTTCCATCAGTTAACATCTGAGTGATTGCACTGCTACAACCAGCTTGGCTTACCCCATCTATGATCACATCCTTTATGGAAAATTGTGCTCAAGCCACTTTAGTAGAGAACTGCTTTTCAAACCTTGGGAACAAATATAGCACCATTGCAAGGAATATCCATTAATAGACTGTGGTCTAGTGCAAAGTCCATAAGGTCTATGCTATATCCACTAGGGAAGTAGATGTTACAAGTATTTAGTCTACACTTGTATCACTCTTCATACATCGAGGACGAAGTACGCAGGACAGTGCTATCTTGGATTCCTCCCAATGTAATGATGCTTTATGGAAGCCAATGAACGAAATCCTTTTGACAAAAATTTATTACAAAGAACAAGTATAGAAAGTTATCTTGACCAATTTGGTCCCTCTGATGCTTGAATGCTATGTAACCTATAGCTATCGCTGATATTGGAAACTGGTAGCATGTCTCACTTCCATAAAAGTCTTTTGTCCTGAATCTCAGGACGTGATTCCTTTAAGGGGGGAGGGCTGTAACACCCTAGGTGTTTGTCACCAGTTAAGCAATGGGTTTAAACTCAACCATGGCATGTTAAGTGGTGATGGAGATGTTAGGTCAAACATATGAAAATGAGCCACCACTTAAACTTGGACCATGCACCATTGCTTACATGTTGCCCTTTCTAAAAAGTATGATTGAGTAATGCTTTATGTACTTGTTTCATGTGTCTCACATCAATATCCATCTATATTGATCTAGGGAAAAGTTTTGTGAAGTTTGGAATCAAGAAGTCACATGAAATAATAAGTTATGTCCTTGCCTAAATTGTTTTATAAAGTGAATGGAATTCTAGATCATCAACCAAACCTTGAAACCTTGCCCAAATTACTCTAATTGAACTCTACAACGAAAGTCATGAAGGGTTCATGTTGAGCGGAGGACAAGAAAATACCTCAATCGGTGTAAAACTCGGATTTAAGCTTTGCCGTGATGCTACTTTGACCTATGTTGACCAATCACTTACAGTGCTTGCATGGAGTTGCACCTTAAATAAAAGTTGAAGTTTGAATAGAGTAGAACAAACTTTGTTTTTGGACCAAGAGCCAGATCAACTTGGAACTAAGGTGAATCGAGGCTCAAACATTGAATCGGCAGCTGTTTTCAATACTTAGAATTTTTCTTAAGTCTGGAATCCATTGTCATCGCCATTAGCATTCCGCATTCTCCAAATTTTGTTAAGCAACTTGATTTGGTCCAAAGATAAAAGTTGTAGTGTATAGGATGGAGAAGATCATGTAAAAGGATGGCACTCGTTTGACCTTGTTATGACCCTTAATTTTGGAGTTTGTTAATCGCCGTCAATGCGTTGACAATGCCACTTTGGAGCTTAATTACCTACTAATCCATAGCTCTAGTGGTCTTGATCCCTTAATACAAATCGAAGAGCATTCAGAGTAGAGAAACTTTTCTGTAGGCGCCATGGTCTGAATCTACATGGAATATGCCACCAATAGGATCCAAAGCAGGCCAGATTATGCCCCCCACGTGTTCGATGAAAGGACGTAGCAGTCATGCACCGAGTGCGCCCCGCCATGGCCGACACGTGCGCCTGCCTCCCTGTAGCACCTCTACATCCTCCTAGAGTGGGCACCGAATCCCAGCGCGCTCGCCCTCATTCCCTCTACCCTCCCTTGGCGCTCTCTCGCTCTTGGTGCCTGCACACGCATGTGCTGGAGCACGGCCGCCATGGCCGGCTGGCTGAGCTTGTCGCCATGCCACATCCCCACTGCCCCAAGCTTCCTCGTGTCCCTCCGCATGCACCATCAGCTCCACCGCCCTCTCCTTAGCCTTGCGAGCCCCTCCTCGACCCTTCTTCACCGCCGTAGCGCCGTCAACATTGGCATCTCGTGTTCTCGTATTTTCGTTAAACAACTTGACTTGACCCCAAAATAAAAGTTGGAGATAAGTTCATGGAGAAGAGCATGTACAAAGATGGCACCAGTTTGACCTCGTTTTCACCATCAATTTGAATGTTTGCTTGTTGCTGTCAACACACTGACACTAGCAGTTTGTGGCTTAATTACCTGCTGATGAGGAGCTCTAATGACCATGCAGCCTTAAGCAAAGTTGGAGAGCATCAGGTGTAGATCAAACTTCATTTTAGGCCCATCGACCAATTCGGACCCGAGCCAGCCCAAAACAACGTCCCACCTTCCCCACTTCGACGCCCGCCACCTGCTCGACGGTGGGACCCAATGGACGTGTGTCCATCGTGCATGGAGGCCGCGCGCCCAGCCTCTTGCCGTGTGTCCCTGCTCGCCCTGTGCCGATATGGAGGCCACACCGAGCCTCCTCACTCGCCCAGCCTCTCTCTCGCCTCTCCACTCTCCCTCCCTCGCTCTCTAGCGTCGCGCGCGTGCTCCTGGACGTGGCCGCCATGGACGCCGCAGCCGAGCTCACTGCCGTCATGGAACCCCCTCCTCGGAGCCTCCTCTGCCCTGACCACTAGCTCCATCACCTCTCCCTCCTCACGGCGTACCCGGTGCACCCCTCCTCGGCCTCTCCTCACTGCCGTAGCATGCGGCCGCCGGTGCCATGGCCGCCGTGGACGCCTGGGCGCGTGGCCAGGAGGCCACGGGTAGGCTTTGGCCGAGCCGAAGCCACCTTCGGGTGCGGACAGGTTCCGCGGACCTCTTCGGCCGGCAACAGCAAGCCCGGCATGCTTCTCTGCTCTAAATTCCGACCAGGGGCCTTGGACTCAAATTTGACATAATGGAAGGGCCTATCTGCAAAGTCATAGACTCGTATGAATAGTGCAGCACAGTGCACTTTCTCTTTTTCTCTTTTTCCTTTTTCAAGAAAGGGGCTGAATATTTGGAAAATCGCCATAAATCATATAAAAATCGTTAAATAACAGATATTGACTTTTTGGAATCCTTGTGAAGTTATCTATCGAGTAGATCTATAATATGGCAGTATTTAGTTTAAAGTTTTTGCTGTAAAAATCAATTTATGCAGTTAGGTTTGTACTACTAGTGGTGTCTTGTCTTTTTCATAACTGTAGTTGTTTTGCTCAAATAAATGTGAAATTTTTATGGAGTGCTCATCAGGTGATTGTTGTTGTCTGGTTAAAATTTCAGGAGTTTAGGATTTATATTTTAAGAGTTATAAAAATAACAAATGCCCTGTATTGCCTTGCTCCTACTCTGAACAGTTTTGCATGTTTGAATTAATTGGCTCAGTTAAGTTATGAATCATGACTTGATGAAAATACATGAGTTGTGGTAATTTTATTAAGCTTTTCAAAAAGCTAAATATTATGATTTTTGGTTAAGTAGATCTTGAGTTATACTTGCTTAAATCTCTATGACTGTTTCTGCCCAAACCCAGAGAGGGTTTCCTTGTTCTTACTGTGGGGCCTTCTTAATAGTAGAATTAGCTATAGGTGTTTACAACAAAGTTGTTTAGAATTTTCTAATATTTCTAAAAAGTCTAGAACCACATTTATTGGACATGTATAACTCCATTTGTAGCTGTTTGAAGTGGTGTGTCAGTTTCTATCTATGTTTTGGATAGAGATGCAATTATTGGATTGATTGACCTTGCTAACTGTAGAATCATCTTAATATGGGAATAATAAAGTTGTAGGTAACTTTATAAGCTTTTCAAAAAGTTATGATCCATGTTTGTTGGAGGTCTAGAACTCCAGTTATGCTTCTCTGAAGATGCTATCAGTTTTCTATACCACTGCTGTTGGGCTGCATGTGCAGTTTTGCTTGTGTAATTATTTTCGTGGTGTAAATGATATTTGCTATGGTTGTACTTAATACAAAAGTTGTAGAAAATTTCATAATCTTGCTTGTGCTCCAATTGTAAGACCATAGGCCCGATAGTTTAGGAGTTACATGACTTTTAAGTCTTCTGTCAAGTTTTGATTGTATTTGGAGCAGATCTGAAAGATGCTAGTGTTTGATCTAGTTAGGATTTGAATCACACCTAGATAATAATAAAAAAGTTGTAGATAACTCACTTAAACATCTTGTGTTAAATTTTGCTGGCATTTGGCCAAATATTTTGTGAGTTATGCCTGTTTAAAATTGATTTTCAGATATGGCTGCTCTCTGTCAATTGTGGACCAGTTTCTGTAAATGAGTATATTTGACTTAGTTAAATTGAGAATCATGCTAAGATGATTAAAGATGAATTGTAGAAAATTTCATGAGCTTTCCAGAATGTCTTATAGCATGGCTATTGGATTTGTATAACTCTAGTTATGATCCAAACATGAAGCTGTTGTTTCTAGTCCAGAAATAGACATATGCTAGTTGCGTTTGTTTACTCCATGTGTTGCTAAGTGTGGCTTATGCCCTTGTTGATGGTCAAGTTATGGTACTTGTGACCTTGTTAAATTTGTGTCGTGCTTGATGTGCTTGCTCTCTATAGTTAGTTGTGTGATGTTAGGTAAATAGCTATTGGTGTCTATGTCTTGCATAATCTTGTGTTTGCCTTGAATGCTATCATATGATGCATCTTATATTACCATTCTTCATATTCGTGCACTTGCATCTTGCATCTCATCTAGGTATGGTAGATGAACCATGTGAAGGATGTGAGGTTGGAACTAAACTCGAAGATGGTGTATGGTGGACTTTTCCCGAAGATGGAAGGACTAAGCAAGTGCTAGGACCGGAGATGTCACCAAGATGGTGCAAGCTAACTAAACTGACTTGTGTTGGATCCCAGGCAAGCCCCAGAGCATTCTAAGTCTCCCAGTGTTTTACAAAATATTACTTGAGTTCCTTATGATTGATGCATTAGGTTATAAGAGTTGATTGGAACCACTTGATGCATATAAATTCCTTGTCTAGATATATACACCTTTAACCCCATGTAGGTCTAGGATCGAATATATGCTTAGCCATGCTTAGACCGGTAGAAGTTGGGTGATTTCTTGTCACCTGCGAGATATAGGTGGATACCGAAGCATGGTTGGCTATATTTGTTATCGTGGAAAAGAACCATGGGATAATGTAAATGGAGACCGGGCAGGATGTCGATAGAGAAGCAACAAGACATGGAGGTCTTGAGTGTGGATCTATCCCCGTCTATGTCGGTTAAGGACTGTACCATTGTTGGCACTTCTGATAAGATTGAACACATGCCTATCACTTAGCTGGCCGGATAACTCGTTCCGACCGCAAAGCCGAGTAGCTCAACTCAGGTCAGGCCCCATTCTATTGTGCGCTCCTTGAGGGGAGCCAGACTGAGCCCAAAGGTAGGCTAGGCCTGAACGTCCTGGCATTTGGTGTCCCTGATTGTGTGGCGCGGTACGAACCCATGAAATGTGGACCTGAGTTATACCAAAGGTGACCTAAGGTGACCGTTGATCGGGTCTGCCTAGGTTTTTGTCAGGAATAAATTCCCAACTGGTTGAAATCAATTTGAATCGCCGTCACTCCCGGATAGTGAGGAACTTGGCTAGCCCCAACATCGTAGTAATTGTACTATGAAATATGATGGTTCAGATAAACATGGAATTACTACACCTGCTATGGTTACTATTTTATGCTCTAAAAAGATGTACCACATGTTTGGCATAAGATAGTTGCTAATCTAGAGATGGATAGTTATAATTAACTTGATGATAGAATTATAATTGTATAATTGAGTTAATCGCTTTTTATGCAAAATGTTGTCAAGCTACCTCCACTTATAAAGCCTTGCATACTCCTTGGAGTCAATTTTATTTCTGGTTATGACGGGTAAGTCTAGCTGAGTACATTCGAGTACTCAGGGTTTATCCCACCATGTTGCAGGTGAGGTTTCGGCCTGCTGAAGGTGGTGGCTAACCATCGGTGGGCTCGGTGACTCTATAATTACTTCTTATCTATATGCTTTTATCTGAGGATGTCACTTATGCTAGCAATATATTTGGAACTTATGTTAATGTAATCATTTGAAAGCTACGTTGTTTTCACTAATCGGTTTTGAAACCCAAACTTGTGCTATTATTTGTGAACCTAATTGTAATATTATTTCTGCTACAACTCTACGTATGTGATTTGTATCTACTTAATCACGCGATCTTGGTTGTGATGTTGATTTACCGAGGTCCTGCGTGATACTCGGTGGACTACCGGGTTTATATAAGTGAGAGTATGCGCGTGTCAACGTGTTAGCGGGGATAGCCATACTTGATCTTGTATAAATTGGGCGGTTCTATCACAAATAGAGGGGAAGAGGAGGCAGGGACACGGGCTTCTATGCAGCTTAGCTACTAGGCCAGCCTGTTGATGTGGGCCGTGCGGTGAAAACAGGGCGGCCCAAGAGGAGAGGGAAGCGGCCCATGGAGGAATGCGAGGCCAAGCTGGCCTACGATGGCGTGCTGGCAGCAGCCTAGTTTGCTGGGCCGACGGGAGTGGGAGCTGGGCTGTGCGGCTGCTCAGGCCAAAAACAGAGAAGGGGAAGAGAAATAATATAACTCCTTTTCTATTTTCTAAAACATATTTTCAAAACCAATTCCAATTCAAATTTAAATTCTCTTTGAAACTTTGATCAAAACCAAACATTCACAAAATAATATGCTGCGGCATAAATGCACATACATGTTGCTACTTTATGATAAATTTTAAATTAATGAAAAAAAAATCCTACATTTCATGAGCACAAAATACAAAATTGAATCAATTTATATATTTTTCGAGGAGAGCAATTTTTAGGGTGTTACAGAGGAGAAGGAGGAGCTCACTGGCGACTTTACCACCACCACGGAGGCCATCGTGGCGGCCACATATGTGGGAGATGTCGTCCTCGCTGCCTTGTTTGAGCCATAGATTGTATCTAGGGTCATTCCAATCTTAATGAAAGGCTAGTTTGTTACTTTAATTCAAAGAGCAATTTTGCACGTCGCTTTGTCTTTCATGGTGTTTGCTTCTTATGCTTCGATGTGATTGGCTTGTGCAGCTAACATGCTCGAATGAGGTCAGTAGGAGGTCATGGGTCGGATCCTGCCTCCCCTCTCAAAAGGGAGTTAGGTTTTAGGGAAGCTTCCTTCCCTCTTATGCAACACCGTAGGTAACTTAGTAACTTCGCATATTTTTGTTTTGAATACTTCCACCTGCATCAGGCATTGTAAATGTTAATCATCGCACAATATGTATTACTCTTTTCTGAATGCACACACAAGAAACTCTGACGCTATGCGATTGTAACACGCCGGACAATATCTATTACTCTTTTTTGAATGTGCACGCAGGATTTGATTGCTCACAAAAGAAAGTCCCCGACTCTATGATTGTAATGCATTGGACAATAGATTTTGTATCCAGGCGACTCCTCGACTTGCAATGGGGTTTTTCAACCCTGTAGTTCTCTCTTAAGAGGAACAGCTCAAGTTGCAACAAGGTAGTCAAGCAACGAGGTAGTCAGACTAGATAGATGTTGCTCATATCGCACTTAAATGTTAGGTTTAATTTATAGTGGCAACATAGTGATAAAAATGGTTCCACATGTACAACTTATTACAAAACCATAAAATAGACATTGTGTCATAAACAAGACTTCAATTATTACATCAAGAATTGTTGTAAATCCAAATTTTGATGCCTACGTGGCAACATAGTGATAAAAAAGGTTCAACATGTACAACTTATTACAGAACTATAAAATAGACATTGTGTCATAAGCAAGACTTTAATTATTACATCAAGAATCGTTCTAAATCCAAATTTCGATGCCTCCATTCCCTCACCTTCTACCGGATCCCTCCCTTCGAGTGTCGAACTATCACCAATCTCTTATACGTCCCTTCCTCGATAGGGAATCAAGGTGACTACGCATTTGAAGATGTGGTGATGACGATGAAGTAGGCATCGAAGTCATGATGGTACTATTGAGGTCAAACTTGCCTGGTGAGTGCATCTCACCTGGTGAGTACGCTAAAATCTCATCGTCTGAATCCGATGTCTCATCATGCTTAGTGACATGGTCACCCAGACGAATGGTGGACTCTCTGATCTACTAAATTGAAGTAGTAGTGTCAGACCCTAGGGTCAACTCAGCTCTGTTAATTGTAGGATTAGTAGGCTCAGTGGTCGCATTAGGCTCCATGATTGTTGGGGAAGCCCTAGGAGGCTCTGTATGTGCCCCAATGGCATCGCACGCAGTATCTGGCCCCTCAACCTAATTGAGCAGAGAAGGTTGAGCAGTTGTCTCATGAGCTAAAGCTAAACTTTGCTTATGTTTGGCTATAGTAATACTAGCATTAGTAGGTTTAGGCATCTTGATCATTGGAGAAGCCCTGAGAGGATCTATAAGAGTCCCCATGGTGCCTCACACCTTGACCTAAGGGGGCAAAGAAGGTGGAATCACCTGCCTCATCATAACCTTAAGCTGGCTTAGGTATCGAGGCGTTGGAGAAGCCTTGAGAGGCTCTGCATCTGCCTCCATGGTGACTTGCACCTCGACCTAAGGGGTGAAGAAGGTGGATCATCGGCCTGATCAGGACCTAAAGCTAAACTTTGCTTCTGTAGCGTCATCACAATGGATAACTCTGTGTGGATAGTTGTATTATCAGGACCAGTCATATAACCAGGAATGGGTTTACTGGACTACCACATTGCAACTAAAGGGTCTGAAAGTCAGGGGCCTTAACCCCTGTGGCACTATATAGTTGATTAAAGCAACCGGTGTACACATTGCACACCAGGTCGATTTTTTGGCCTTGTTGGTTGATGGCCTCACAAAAAGTAGATGATTGCTGGCTCATCTGCACCTTGAGAAGGACCACACTCTTCGCTTGCTTATCAATACTTGCTTCCAAACACCTCTCTTGTCGTTCCATATGCTTCTAGTTTTCTTCCTGGCCAACAACTAACCTAGCAAGTATCAGTCCAAGCTCCGACAGTTGCTGAATGGACACTAGAGGTGGTGCCTACTTGGCTAACATCTCTATAGTTGGTGGAACATCATCCATCTCTTTATTGGCCACACCACCGGAGGACAACCCTCCCTTGTTGTGATCATCTGACGTAGGGTCACGTTAGTCTCTGTCATCGGAGTCTGAATCTTGCATTCATACATTCAAGATTCCTCCAATCCTAGACTAGTGCTCTACCTGCTCTAGGGTTGCTTTCACCATTTTGTGTCTTTCTCTGTCCTATGTGGGTAATAGCTTTTGAACAGACCTAAGGGCACGCTGTCCACGATGATGATCGTCCAGACTTGCTGGCATGTAGGTCATAACCTCGTAGGTTTACTCATTGTACATCAGCCCATTCTTTTTTAGAGTCAATCGTGCATAGTAGATAGCTGATGATTTGAGGGTACATGTGCTGCCATCCAGTACTAATAGCATCAGCTATCACATCCTCGATCTTAGACAGGAAAAATTGTAAGAAGTCAAACTGCTCGCCTCTCCATATTGATAGTAGTAGCCACTGCTGCAAGCTGGTCAATGACTCCCTATTGCCACCACGAGGAAGGACTATCTTCCTCAGAGCCATGTGTAGAACATAAGCCTCTAGACGTAGTCTGAAACTAAAGCTGAACTCTATTTATGTTTGACTATAGTAATACTAGCATTAGTAGCTTTAGGCATCTTGGTCATTGGAGAAGCCCTAAGAGGCTCTGTATGTGTCCCCATGGTGGCTTGCACCTCGACCTGAGGGGGCGAAGAAGGTGGAATCACCTACCTCATCAGAACCTAAAGTGGGCTCAGGTATCGAGGTGTTGGAGAAGCATCGAGAGGCTCTATATCAGCCTTCATGGTGACTTGCACCTTGACCTGAGGGGTGAAGAAGGTGAATCACCGTCCTGTTCAGGACCTGAAGCTGAACTCTGCTTATGTAGCGTCATCGCAATGGGTAACTCTATGTGGATAGTTGTATTATTAGGACCAGTCAGATAACCTACAATGGGTTGAGCTGACTACCACATTGCAACTGAAGCGTCTAAAAGTCTGGGTCCTTAACCCCTGTGACACTGTATAGTTGATTAAAGCAACCGATGAAGACATTGCACATCAGGTCGATTTTTTGGCCTTGTTGGTTGATGGCCTCACAAAAAGCAGATGATTGCTGGCTCATCTGCTCTTTGAGAAGGACCACACTCTCCGCTTGCTTATCAATACTTGCTTTCAAACACCTCTCTTGTCGTTCCATACGCTTCTAGTTTTCTTCCTAGCCGACAACTAGCCTAGCAAGTATTAGTCTAAGCTCCGATGGTTGCTGAATGGACACTGGAGGTGGTGCCAGCTTGGCCAATGTCTCTGTTGTAGGTGGAACATCATCCATCTCTTTATCGGCCACACCACCAGACAACAACCCTCCCTCGTCGTGATTGTCTGATGTAGGGTCACGTTAGTCGTCATCAGAGTCTAAATCTTGCATTCGTACATTCAAGATTCCACCAATCCTAGACTGATGCTCTACCTGCTCTAGGGTAGCATCAACCATTTTGTGTCTTTCTCTATCCTATATGGGTAACAACTCTTGAATGGACCTAAGGGCACGCTGTCCTCGATGATGATCGTCCGGACTTGCTGGCATGTAGGTCATAACCTCGCAGGTGGACTCATTGTATAGTGGCCCATTGTTTTTTAGAGTTAATTGTGCGTAGCACTTAGCTGATGATGTGAGTTTTCCTGTGCTACCATCCAGTACTGATAGCGTCAGCTATCACATCCTCAATCTCAGATAGGAAAAAGTGTAAGAAGTCAAACTACTCGCCTCTCCATATTGATAGTAGTAGCCATTGCTGCAAGCTGGTCAACGACTCCCTATTTCCACCATGAGGAAGGACTATATTCCTCAAAGCCATGTGTAGAATGTAAGCCTCTAGACGTAGTCTAAAGCTAAAGCTAAAGCTGAACTCTGCTTATGTTTGACTATAGTAATACTAGCATTAGTAGTTTTAGGCATCTTGGTCATTGGAGAAGCCTTGAGAGGCTTTGTATGTGTCCCTATGGCAGCTTGCAAATCGACCTGAGGGGGTGAAGAAGGTGGAATCACCTGCCTCTTCAGAACCTGAAGCTAGCTCAGGTATCAAGGCATTGGAGAAGCCTTGAGAGGCTCTATATCTGCCTCCGTGGTGACTTGCACCATGACCTGAGGTGGTGAAGAAGGTGGATCATCGGCGTGATCAGGACCTGAAGCTAAACTCTACTTATGTAGCATCGTCGCAATGGGTAACTCTATGTGGATAGTTGTATTATCAGGACCAGCCAAATAACTAGCAATGGGTTGACCTAACTACCACATTGCAACTGAAGCGTCTAAAAGTTAGGGGACATAACCCCTGTGGCACTATATAGTTGATTAAAGCAACCGATGAACAGATTGCACATCAAGTCGATTTTTTGGCCTTATTGGTTGATGGCCTCACAAAAAGCAAATGATTGCTGGCTCATCTGCTCTTTGAGAAGGACCACACTCTCCGCTTGCTTATCAATACTTGCTTTCAAACACTTCTCTTATCATTCCATATGCTTCAAATTTTCTTCCTGGCCTACAACTAGCCTAGCAAGTATTAGTCCAAGCTTCGATAGTTGCTGAACGGACACTAGAGGTGGTGCCAGCTTGGCTAACATCTCTATAATAGGTGGAACTTCATCCATCTCTTTGTCGGCCACACCACTGGAGGACAACCCTCCCTCATCATGATCATCTAACATAGGGTCAAATTAGTCGCTGTCATCGGAGTCTAAATCTTGTATTCGTACATTCAAGATTCCTCCAATCCTAGACTGGTGCTCTGCCTGCTCTAGGGCTGCATCCACCATTTTGTGTCTTTCTCTATCCTGTATGGGTCACAGGTCTTTAATGGACCTAAGGGCACACTATCCACGTTGATGATCATCCAGACTTGTTGGCATGTAGGTCATAACTTCACAGGTCAACTCATTGAACAGTGGCCCATTCTTTTTTAGAGTTAATCGTGCGTAGCACTTAGCTGATGATGTGAGGGTACTTGTGCTGCAATTCAGTACTGATAGCGTCAGCTATCACATCCTCGATCTTAGACAAGAAAAAGTGTAAGAAGTCAAACTACTCCCCTCTCCATATTGATAGTAGTAGCCACTGCTGCAAGCTGGACAATGACTCCCTATTGCTGCCATGAGGAAGGACTGTCTTCCTTAGAGGCATGTGTAGAACATAAGCCTCTAGACGTAGTCTAAAGCTAAAGCTAAAGCTAAACTCTCTTTATGTCTGACTATAGTAATACTAGCATTAGCAGGTTCATGCATCTCAATCATTGGAGAAGCCCTAAGAGGCTCTGTATATATCCCCATGGCGGCTTGCACCTCGACCTGAGGGGGCAAAGAAGGTGGAATCACCTGCCTCATTAGAACCTAAAGCTGGCTCAGGTATCGAGGCATTGGAGAAGCCTTGAGAGGCTCTATATCTACCTCCGTGGTGACTTACACCTTGCCCTGAGGTGGTGAAGAAGGTGGATCACCGACCTGATTAGGACCTAAAGCTAAACTCTACTTATGTAGCGTCATCACAATGGGTAACTCTGTGTGGACAATTGTATTATTAGGACTAGTCAGATAACTAGCAATGGGGTTGACCTGACTACCACATTGCAACTAAAGCGTCTAAAAGTTAGGGGCCTTAATGCCTGTGGCACTTTATAGTTGATTAAAGCAACTGGTGAGCACATTGCACATCAGGTCGATTTTTTGGCCCTATTGGTTGATGGCCTCACAAAAAGCAAATGATTGCTGGCTCATCTGCTCTTTGAGAAGGACCACACTCTCTGCTTGCTTATCAATACTTGCTTTCAAACACCTCTCTTGTTGCTCCATACGCTTCTAGTTTTCTTCCTGGGTGACAACAAGGCTAGCAAGTATCAGTCCAAGCTCCAATTGTTGCTGAATGGACACTAGAGGCGGTGCTAGCTTGGCTAACATCTCTATAGTAGGTGGAACATCATCCATCTCTTTGTTGGCCACACCACTGGAGGACAACCCTCCCTCATCATGATCGTCTGACATAGGGTCACATTAGTCACTGTCATTGGAGTCTAAATCTTGTATTTGTACATTCAAGATTCCTCCAATCCTAGACTGGTGCTCTGCCTGCTCTAGGGCTGCATCCATCATTTTGTGTCCTTCTCTGTCCTATATGGGTAATAGCTCTTGAAAGGACCTAAGGGCATGCTGTCCATGATGATGATCATCTAGACTTGATGGCATGTAGGTCATAACCTCATAGGTCAACTCGTTGTATAGCAGTCCATTCTTTTCCAGAGTCAATCATGCATAGCAGATAGCTGATGATGTGAGGGTACGTGTGCTGCCATCTAGTATTGATAGCATTAGCTACCACATCCTTGATCTCAGATTAGAAAAAGTGTAAGAAGTCAAACTGTTCGCCTCTCCATATTGATAGTAGTAGCCACTTTTGCAAGCTGGTCGATGACTCCCTATTGCCGCCATGAGGAAGGACTATCTTCCTCAGAGCCGTGTGTAGAACATAAGCCTCTAGACACAGTCTGAAGCTGAAGCTAAAGCTGATCTCTCCTTATGTCTGACTATAGTAATAGTAGCATTAGTAGGTTTAGACATCTCAGTCATTGGAGAAGCCCTGAGAGGCTCTGTATGTGTCCCCATGGTAGCTTGCACCTCGACCTGAGGGGTCGAAGAAGGTGGAATCACCTGCCTCACCCAAACCTAAAGCTAGCTTAAGTATCAAGGCATTGGAGAATCCTTGAGAGGCTTTATATCTGCCTCCGTGGTGACTTGCACCTCAACCTAAGGTGGTGAAGAAGGTGGATCACCGGCCTGATCAGGACCTGAAGCTGAACTCTGCTTATGTAGCATCGTCGCATTGGGTAACTCTATGTGGACAGTTGTATTATCAGGACTAGTTAGATAACTAGCAATGGGGTTGACTTGACTACCACATTCCAACTGAAGTGTCTGAAAGTCAGGGGCCTTAACCCCTGTGGCATTGTATAATTGATTAAAGTAACCGGTGAGCACATTGCACATCAGGTCAATTTTTTGACCTTGTTGGTTGATGGCCTCACAAAAAGCAGATGATTGCTGGCTCATCTGCTCTTTGAGAAGGACCACACTCTCTGCTTGCTTATCAATACTTGCTTTCAAACACTTATCTAATCATTCCATATGCTTCTAGTTTTCTTCCTGGCCGACAACTAGCCTAGCAAGTATCAGTCCAAGCTCCGATGGTTGCTGAACGGACACTAGAGGCGTTGCCAGCTTAGCTAACATCTCTGTAGTAGGTGGAACTTCATCCATCTCTTTGTCAGCCACACCACTGGAGGACAACCCTCCCTCATCATGATCATCTAACATAGGGTCACATTAGTCGCTGTCATCGGAGTCTAAATCTTGTATTCATACATTCAAGATTCCTCTAATCCTAGACTGGTGCTCTGCCCGCTCTAGGGCTACATCCACCGTTTTGTGTCTTTCTCTGTCCTGTATGGGTCACAGGTCTTGAATGGACCTAAGGGCACACTGTCCACATTGATGATCATCCAGACTTGTTGGCATGTAGGTCATAACTTTGCAGGTCAACTCGTTGAACAGTGGCCCATTCTTTTTCAGAGTTAATTGTGCGTAGCACTTAGCTGATGATGTGAGGGTACACGTGCTGCAATTCAGTACTGATAGCATCAGCTATCACATCCTCGATCTCAGATAAGAAAAAGTGTAAGAAGTCAAACTGCTCGCCTCTCCATATTGATAGTAGTAGCCACTACTTCAAGTTGGTCAATGACTCCCTGTTGCTGCCACGAGGAAGGACTATCTTCCTCAAAGCCATGTGTAGAACATAAGGCTCTAGACGTAGTCTAAAGCTGAAGCTAAAGCTGAACTTTGCTTATGTTTGACTGTAGTAATACTAGCATTAGCAGGTTCAGGCGTCTTGGGCATTGGAGAAGCCCTAAGAGGCTCTGTATGTGTCCCTGTGGCAGCTTGCACCTTGACCTGAGGGGCAAAGAAGGTGGAATCACTGCCTCATCAGAACCTAAAGCTAACTCAGGTATCGAGGCATTGGAGAAGCCTTGAGAGGCTCTGTATCTCCCTCCATGGTGACTTGCACCTCGACCTGAGGGGGTGAAGAAGGTGGATCACTGGCCTGATCTGGACCTGAAGCTAAACTCTGCTTATGTAGCGTCGTCGCAATGGGTAACTCTATGTGGATAGTTGTATTATTAGGACCAGTTAGATAACCAGCAATGGGTTTACCTGACTACCACATTACAACTAAAGTGTCTGAAAGTCAAGGGCCTTAACCCTTGTGGCACCGTATAGTTGATTAAAGCAACCGATGAACACATTGCACATTAGGTGAGTTTTTTGGCCTTGTTGGTTGATGGCCTCACAAAAAGCAGATGATTACTGGCTCATCTGCTCTTTGAGAAGGACCACACTCTCTTCTTGCTTACCAATACTTGCTTTCAAACACCTCTCTTGTTGTAGCACCCAGTTTTAAAGACAAAAACAGATACACACTATATGTGAGCCCAAGAAGTCAAATCTCACATATAGCCACAAATCAGGATAATATCAAGAGACAATACTTATTACATAATGTATTAGTAAAAATAAAATAACCTCAGAGTAAAGACAGCGGAAAGTTGACTCTGATCTTCTAGTGAAGACTCCAAATTCACAGGGACAACTGACTGGTTGACCACAAGCCTAACTCCTCCAAACCAGCAATCTGGCACCCATCCGGGATTTTTATCCAATGTATAGAAAAGTAAAACAAGAGTAAGTACATGTCGTACTTAACAATTATATCATGGGGTTCATGAGGCTCAAAAGGCTGACACTGGTTTACTATGATTAGCTTTAATACGTCAAATTTTTAAGCAATTGAGTGACAAAGAATTTATCATTCCCATAAACACATGATCGGGTAAACATGAATAATCTATAGCATAAACAATCAATTATTAGCATCATCATTATCCATTAGTGATAATCTCTATTCCATAAGGGTCTAAGGCCGCTCGTGTCCGTGAGCACGGCTGTTATAATAGTTTTACACTCTGCAGAGGTTGTACACGTTCACTGTGAGTCGTGATTTACCCTTTTGCCCGAGGTAGCTAATCTCTTGACCCACTTCCAAGGAAAGTCAGCAGGGTTCACTATGAAGCCTTTCAAAGGATTCGTCTAACAAGTTAGGGTCGCTAGGCGTATGTGGCCCCTCTCTAGGAGTGGCACACGTGGGCATCGCAGCATAGTACACACTTCCTAGCAGCAAAGGAAACATACCTTGCGCCTTAAAGGTAACCACTAACAAGCTAGAAAAGATCCTCATACTGAGCTAAAGCTAGAGCCATATGGCCCTTACAGCTGTACTGTAAGTCCCAGATGATCGCTTACAGATAAGTCCTTAAGGAGAGGAATCTAAAGCATATAAACACTCTAGCCCCCTATTTCCATGTTATTAAAAAGTCATGTTTTAATGTTTATTGCGTATACAATTAGTCAAGTTACAAGATCATGGTTTTGATTAAGCACTAGCAAAAACTATCCCATGCAATATCCCAAAGGTATCAAGGTACAAGTTATCAAATATCTAGGATATCCTATTTGGCAACAAGGTAGACACATGCAATATGAATTAAGTGTTTAAATGTGAATAGGTAACAAGGACAATCCCATGCTATACTTGCCTTACACATCGATCCTTCGGTAAGCTGTATTCTTTGATGTCCTTCTTCTTCTTCTTAGATCATCACGTGTATCTCACCGACTGGACGTAATTGTAGAACACCACACAAACATCCATACACATACATGCATAGCATACAATTGCATCTATATCAGAATAGTACACCAATCATAAAAAAAATAAGTAAAAGAGATTGAAACACGATTCTACGTATTGCTACGAACACACATTCGTGAGAGGCACGCTAATCGAAGCTACGGTTGAAAAGTTACAACTACCGAGAGATTTGCTTAATACATGGAAAAGAAAACTATAGTCTTCGTTTATTTAACTATATGAATTCATACACAAAAGATATTTTATAAACAATATGGATTGAATTAAGTCAATTTTAGATTTAAATTATAAAACAAAAGTAAAACAAATCATGTTTTATGTATAAAACCTAGTTGCATAACCATTAATCAAGATATGATTTAAACCACATTATTTCAGAAATAACAATATAGTAAACACTATTACTAACGCATAGATCTCATCGTTATGAAACAAACGCAACTTGAATGGACTATTTTGGAGTTAAAATGAATAAGTTATGATTTAATCAAGTTTTCCTTTAGTTAAATAATAGATTAAATCTACCCATGAATTTCAAGTGTTGAAAACATGCCTGATAGTTGTATAAACATGTAGAAAACATAAATACGATCCTAACGCAATTCGAACGGGTCAAATCGGACTTAAAACGCAAAAGTTACGCATGAAATAAGATTTAGTGGCATTTCTATAAATAACCCGAACTCATTTTTGAATTAAAACAATTAAAATCTGAATTAAAATAAATTTTGGACTAGGCATACTATTTCTTGAAAACACAGGGTCTAAAGTGAATAAAAATATGACTGAAATGTAATTGGTTTGAACTGGAACGGACTGCGGGTTGATTCGCCAAAACCAGAAGGCCTTTTTCTGCAAAACGTGCGTGGCTTTGACTAGATGTTGACTATGGCTACTGACCAGGCGAACATGTGGCGCTGCGCGAGTGGCGCGGTTCACCACGTGGCGTGGGCACATGCTAATGGGGCAGGGTGGACCAGGTCCACGGTTCGCGATGGACCGAAAACTAAATCCAACCGGTATTCTAATCTAGGTCGTCCATGCCAGATCTAACGGTGCAGGTGAGTGCAGGTGACCTTCAGCAGCTGCACAGTCCCGCCAGTGAGGGTGCCATGGCTGGCGGCGACTGGTGCTCTACGGCGATCGTCGGGAGGGCATTCCAGATCTCCCTAGAGCAAACCAAACCTACTAGGATGATCTACAGGCGTGCGCGAACGTGTTGGGGGCACTACCAAGGCGAGGGAACGCAGTGGGGTACCAAGCTCATAGCGGCGCCAAGGCCGGCAACTCGGGTGTTCGCTGCTACGGTGTTGTAGAGTGCTAACCGAGACAAGAAGGGGACGGGGAGGTTTGGGAGCTCACCCCGAGTCATTAGGAGGGCAGCGCGACGTCTAGGGAGTCTTCGACGGCACGAGTCGATGGCGGCGGTGAACTAAAGAGAGAAGGAGATGCGGGTGAAGGAGAATCCGAGCAATCCATGACCAAAATGCGAAATCGGAGTTACCTACGGGCACGTCGGCGTCGTGGATAGCGCTCGGGAGCAGTGGATGGCCGGTGGCGGTGAGCTGTTGGACGCGAGCAGAGGAACGAGGAGAAAGAGGGGTGTGGCTTGGGGATTTATAGACGACGGATGCTTGCAGTAGAAGGAAGGGAAACGGGGGCACTGGGAAAGATTGGTCGCTTTCCTTGCGGGAGAGATGGCGCCTGCGACTTGCCAAATTTGGCCGCGCCATCGCCGGGGCAAGGAAAGGAAGGCACGCGCGCAGGGAAGGAAAGGGAAGAAGGGGAAAGGGATGTGGCTAGCTGACGAGCAGGACCCGTGGGTAGTGAGGGAGAAGAGCGAAGCCTGTGCAACGGTGAAGGCCGAACACGTGCGTGCGGCTGACACAGAGCAGGCCCTCCAGCGCGGAGCAGGCTGAGTAGAGCAGGCCGAGCGGCTACGCGAGGCAGGCTGAAGCGGCTGCAGCGCCGAGTCGGCCATGCAAAGCAGGCCGAAAGGAGGGAAAGGGAGGGGCAGCTGGGCCGAGGCCGGGAAGAGGAGGGAGGAAAAGGGTCGGCCATTTCCTAGGCTGGGCTAAAAATGAAGAATAGAATATTTTTTCAAATAAAAATCCTTTTCTATTTCTGAATTCTATTTCTTTTCTTAATTCAAAACCATTTCAAATATGAACCAAATCAAGCATAAATAAGATTTAAATATACTTTCTAATTCCAACATAGATGAACCAATTTTTGGTAAGTTTCCAAAAATAACTTTTTAAGTTCTTACATTTTCTAATTCCTTTTCTTTCTTTCCTTTTATTTCAAAGCCATTTTCAATTTCATTTCAAAAGCATTTTAACCATTTTGACTTTTCAATTAAAGTCACTCAACCAATAAAATCAAATGCAATGGCATGTATGCTCATACATGTTGCTACCTTATGATGTATTTTAAATTAATGAAAAATTTTATTTTCCTATATTTCATGTGCACAAAATTCATAAATAAATCATTTTAACTCTATTTCAAAAGAGGCAATTTTTTGGGTGTTACAATTCTACCCCCCTTAAGATGAATCTCGTCCTCGAGATTTGGAAGACGTCGACTAAGAGATGGGAATACTCCGTCCTTGGATTCTTCTTCACTTTCTCATGCAGTTAAATCGCCTTGATAAATATCTACTTTACTTTACATTCCTGTTGCCCTTACTCCAAGTAATTTGCCTAACTAATTCCAAAATTTTAATAGGTACCTTGAACAACTCTCAGGTAACCCTAATCACTAGGCCATAATTCTCTTTCCTCATATGTTCACCATCCAACAAAGCTTCCTTATCTTCTCGGTCCAAAAGAGAATCTACCACCAATCTACAAAACATTAATGATCCTAGGACCTTTGGGTTATGGGCCCACCACGCTTTCGCTGCGCAAACCAGAACATAGGACACTTCATCTTGCAAAATCTTCAACCTAGCTACCCCCCTTAAGATAAGGTAAAGTAGGGGATACCAAAGCATAGCTTGCATCGTCTTGTGATTGAAGTCTACTGTTGTCCATAATTTCCTTAGGATTTTTGACCATCCAAAATTAGAGATATGAACCGATAAAGACAGGCTGCTTCGAAGACAGGATAAAAATAGAAGAACGATAACCCAACTATTTATTTCATTAATCCTTATACCTTAGGCCTGTAAACTAAATAAAATTGTGGGAACACCCAACAAGATCATTGCAATCATTACAAAGATGCAAAACAAGCATAAACACAATGACAAATCAACAAAGCACTTAAAGATGCACAACTCAATTATTGACTCACTTGCGATACTATCGTTTTTATTACATAAGGGGCACAACTCCTATTCCTTAACTAAGAATCTTGGATAGTCTAGCACGACTTCTTCATTCATCAATTTCACCAAATGCTTCTTTTGGGTTGGGTATCACTGACACTTCCTGGTGGCAGTCCGGTAGTGATCTGACTCTGGCTACTTCCATGGTGTACTTGTTGATTCTTCTGTGAGCAAGAGTTAACATAATGTCCTTCCTGCTGGCAATGATAACACTTTCTCTTAGCTAGATCTTTAGTGATGTCATACTCCACAGAATTATTGCTTAGAGTATTGTCAGCTTGCTGACTCTGTAAGTTCATCTTTGTTTGATTGGACCGCTTTTTAGCTCGCTTGATCTTTTGGGGTTGAAACTCCGTGTAGGTGATTGTCCACCCGTCTATGCATACCTCATGTGGAAAGACTGGAGTGACCTTAGCTTGAGAAACTTCCAATTCTTTAGAGTCTGAGTTTAACTGACTAGGGATTGGAGTTGGATGTGACGATGTAATAGAACTCAAATGTTGATTGCTTCCTGATTCTGACTCTGGTGAGATCTCCTTTCTCTTCTTATCCACATTGTCCTCAGGTACAGGCTGAATACCTTCATACTCAATTCTTTCTCCTGATGGTGTTGTTAGAAGCACTGAACATTGGGCATACTTGATCACTCCTTTACATGCTGACATCCATCCCATTCCAAGAATGACATCAATGTCCACTAACTCTAATACAATAAGATTTGCTTCAAATTTTACCCCTTTGATGTTAAGACTAACTCTTGGGCATTTGCGGTTTGCCTTCATTTCTCCTCCTGGGAACTTAACTATCCCTGGTCTCCTCATTGGAAGCATAGTTATCTTATGTTCTTTTACGTATGCACTGGAGATAAACGAATGTGACGCACTGGGATCAAACAGCACTATGGCGAAAGCTAAGTTTACTAGAATGATACCATACACAACCTCCTTAGCTCCATGAGTGGCTACCATATCCACATTATTCAATCTTCCTTAGATGTAGTTTCTCTTTGCTTTACTTCCTTGCTCCTGTTTCTTCTGGACCTTCTGTTCTTGCTTCTGCTGTGGGTGATCCTGGCATTCATGTGCCGTCCTTCCAACATCTTCATTGGACTTCATATTCCTCCAAGCTTCTACTACTTGTCTCTTCACTGGTCCCTTTGGTATGTTGGTTTGACCTTGTGGCACGCACTGTTGAAAACTCCTAGGTTGAGTCATTCCTTCTGGTGCTTGTTGTTGCATAGCTACAAGCTTCTCCTTATCGAATACAGTCAAGGACAATGTAGCCTGGTCCTCCTGACCTTTGATACCGGTGGTCTCCTCATTAAGATCCATCTATATAGACAAAGATAGAGGATTGAGAATAGAGACAAAGTTTTCATAACAGACAGAGGCTAAAGTGAGCATAAATTTTAGCAAATAACAAGGTTGGAGAGAAAACAAGAACTAAGCAAGATAAAAGCATGCTAAAATGTCCAGTTCTATCTAGGCTTGCGTCCTACAGTCAGCATTGCTTTGATAACACTATGTAGCACCCGACTTTAAAGACAAAACCAGATACACACTATATGTGAGCCTAGGAAGTCAAATCTCACATATAGCCACAAATCAGGGTAATGTCAAGAGACAATACTTATTACATAATGTATTAGTAAAAAGAAAATAACCTCAGAGTAAAGATAGCGGAAAGTTGACTCCGATCTTCTGGCGAAGACTCCAAATTCATAGGGACAACTGACTGGTTGACCACAAGCCTAACTCCTCCAAACTAGCAATCTGGTACCCATCTGGGATTTTTATCCAATGTATAGAAAAGTAAAACAAGCGTAAGTACATGTCGTACTTAACAATTATATCATGGGGTTCATGAGGCTCAAAAGGCTGACACTAGTTTACTACGATTAGCTTTAATAGGTCATCTTTTTAAGCAATTGAGTGACAAAGAATTTATCATTCCCATAAACACATGATCGGGTAAACATGAATAATGTATAGCATAAACAATCAATTATTAGCATCATCATTATCCAATAGTGATCATCTCTATTCCATAAGGGTCTAAGGCTGCTCGTGTTTGTGAACATGGCTGTTATAACAGTTTTACACTCTATAGAGGTTGTACACGTTCACTATGAATCATGATTTACCCTTTCGCCCGAGGTAGCTAATCTCTTGACCCACTTCCAAGGAAGGTCGGTAGGGTTCACTATGAAGCCTTTCAAAGGATTCGTCTAACAAGTTAGGGCCGCTAGGCGTATGTGGCCCCTCTCTAGGAGTGGCATGCGTGGGCATCGCAGCACGGTACACACTTCCCAACAGCAAAGGAAACATACCCTACACCTTAAAGGTAACCACTAACAAGCTAGAAAAGATCCTCATACTGAGCTAAAGCCAGAGCCATATGGCCCTCAAAGCTGTACTATAAGCCTCGGATGATCGCTTATAGATAAGTCCTTAGGGAGAGGAATCTGAAGCATATAAACACTCTAGCCCCCTGTTTCCATGTTACTAAAAAGTCATGTTTTAATGTTTATTGCGTATACCATTAGTTAAGTTACAAGATCATGGTTTTGATTAAGCACTAGCAAAAACTATCCCATGCAATATCCCAAAGGTATCAAGGTACAAGTTATCAAATATCTAGGATATCCTATTTGGCAACAAGGTAGACACATGCAATATGAATTAAGTGTTTAAATGTGAATAGATAACAAGGACAATCCCATGCTATACTTGCCTTACACACCGATCCTTCGATAAGCTTTATTCTTTGATGTCCTTCTTCTTCTTAGATCACCACATGTATCTCACCGACTGGACGTATTCATAGAACACCACACAAACATCCATACACATACATGCATAGCATGCAATTGCATCTATATCAGAACAATACACCAATCATAGAAAAATAAGTAAAAGAGATTGAAACATGATTCTACGTATTGCTACGAACACATAGTCGCGAGAGGCACGCTAATCGAAGCTATGGTTGAAAAGTTACAACTACCGAGAGATTTGCTTAATACGTGGAAAAGAAAACTATAGGCTTCGTTTATGTTAACTATATGAATTCATATACAAAAGATATTTGATAAACAATATGGATTGAATTAAGTCAATTTTAGATTTAAATTATAAAACAAAAGTAAAACAAATCATATTTTATGTATAAAACCTAGTTGCATAACCACTAATCAAGATATGATTTAAACCACATTATTTCAGAAATAACAATATAGTAAACACTATTACTAACGCATAGATCTCGTCGTTATGAAACAAACGCAACTTGAATGGACTATTTCAGAGTTAAAATGAATAAGTTATGATTTAAGCAAGTTTTCCTTTAGTTAAATAATAGATTAAATCTACCCATGAATTTCAAGTGTTGAAAACATGCCTAATAGTTGTATAAACATGTAGAAAATGTAAATACGATCCTAACACAATTCGAACAGGTCAAATCGGACTTAAAACACAAAAGTTACGCATGAAATAAGATTTAGTGGCATTTCTGTAAATAACTCGAACTCATTTTTGAATTAAAACAATTAAAATCTGAATTTAAATGAATTTTGGACTGGGCATACTATTTCTTGAAAACACAGGGTCTAAAGTGAATAAAAATCAGACTGAAATGTAATTGGGTTGAACTGGAACGGACTGCGGGTTGATTCGCCAAAACCAGAAGGGCTTTTCTGCAAAACGTGCGTGGCTTTGACTGGATGTTGACTGTGGCTGCTGACCAGGCGAACACGTGGCGCTGCGCAAGTGGTGCGGTTCACCACATGGCGTGGGCGCGTGCTGACGCGGCGGGGTGGACCGGGTCCACGGTTCGCGGTGGACCGGGTCCACGGTTCGCGGTGGACCGAAAACTAAACCCAACCATTATTCTAATCTAGGCCATCCACGCCAGATCTAACGGTGCAGGTGAGTGCGGGTGACCTTCGGCGGCTGCACAATCCCACCGATGAGGGCGCCATGGTCGGCGGTGACTGGTGCTCTACGGTGATCGTCGGGAGGGCATTCCAGACCTCCCCGGAGCAAACCAAACCTACTAGGATGATCTACAGGCACGCACGAACACATTGGGGGCACTACCGAGGCGAGGGAATGCGGCGGGGTACCGAGCTCACGGCGGCGCCATGGCTGGCGACTCGGGTGTTCACTGCTACGGCGTTGTGGAGCGCTAACCATGACAAGAAGGGGACGAGGAGGTTTGGGAGCTCACCCTGATTCGTTAGGAGGGTAGCGCAGCGTCCAGGGAGTCTTCGACGACACGGGTCGACGACGATGGTGAACTGAAGAGAGAAGGAGATGCGGGTGAAGGAGAATCCGAGCAATCCATGACCAAAATGCGAAATCAGAGTTATCTATGGGAGCGGGGGAGTACGGCGGTGCTCACAGGCGCGTCGGCGTCGTGGATAGCGCTCGGGAGCGGTGGATGGCCAGTGGCGGTGAGCTGTTGGACGCGAGCAGAGGAATGGGGAGAAAGAGGGGTGCGGCTCGGGGCTTTATAGATGGTGGATGCTTGCGGTAGAAGGATGGGAAATGGGGGGGCTGGGAAAGATTGGTTGCTTTCCTTGCGGGAGAGACGGCATCGGCGACTTGCCAAGTTTGGCCGTGCCATCGCCGGGGCAAGGAAAGGAAGGCACGCGCATGGGGAAGGAAAGGGAAGAAGGGGAAAGGGATGTGGTTGGCTGATAAGCGAGACCCACGGGCAGTGAGGGAGAAGAGCGAAGCGCGTGCAGCGGCGAAGGCCGAACGCATGCAGGTAGCTGACGCGGAGCAGGCCCTCCAGCGCAGAGCAGGCCGAGCAGAGCAGGCCAAAGCGGCTGCAGCGCCGAGCGGGCTGTGCGAAGCAGGCTGGAAGGAGGGAAAGAGAGGGGCAGCTAGGCCGAGGCCGGGAAGAGGAGGGAGGAAAAGGGCCGGCCATTTCCTGGGCTGGGCTGAAAATGAAGAATAGAATATTTTTTCAAATAAAAATCCTTTTCTATTTCTGAATTCTATTTCTTTTCTTAATTCAAAACCATTTCAAATATGAACCAAATCAAGCATAAATATGATTTAAATATACTTTCTAATTCCAACATAGATGAACCAATTTTTGGTAAGTTTCCAAAAATAACTTTTTAAGTTCTTACATTTTCTAATTCCTTTTCTTTCTTTCCTTTTATTTCAAAGCCATTTTCAATTTCATTTCAAAAGCATTTTAACCATTTTGACTTTTCAATTAAAGTCACTCAACCAATAAAATCAAATGCAATGGCATGTATGCTCATACATGTTGCTACCTTATGATGTATTTTAAATTAATGAAAAATTTTATTTTCCTATATTTCATGTGCACAAAATTCATAAATAAATCATTTTAACTCTATTTCAAAAGAGGCAATTTTTAGGATGTTACAATTCTACCCCCCTTAAGATGAATCTCGTCCTTGAGATTTGGAAGACGTCGACTAAGAGATGGGAATACTCCGTCCTTGGATTCTTCTTCACTTTCTCGTGCAGTTCCATCATCTTGATAAAGATCAACTTTACTTTGCATACCTGTTGCCCTTACTCCAAGTAATTTGCCAAACTAATTCCAAATTTTGATAGGTACCTTGAACAACTCTCAGGTAACCCTAATCACTAGGCCATAATTATCTTTCCTCATATGTTCACCATCCAACAAAGCTTCCTTATCTTCTTGGTCCAAAAGAGAATCTACCACCAATCTTCAAAACATTAATGATCCTGGGACATGTGGGTTATGGGCCCACCATGCTTCCGCTACGCAAACCAGAACATAGGACACTTCATCTTGCAAAATCTTCAACCTGGCTGCCCCCTTAAGATAAGGTAAAGTAGGGAATACCAAAGCATAGCTTGCATCGTCTTGTGATTGAAGTCTACTGTTGTCCATAATTTCCTTAGGATTTTTTACCATCCAAAATTAGAGATATGAACCGATAAAGACAGGCTGCTTCGAAGATAGGATAAAAATAGAAGAACGATAACCCAACTATTTATTTCATTAATCCTTATACCTTAGGCCTGTAAACTAAATAAAATTGTGGGAACACCCAACAAGATCATTGCAATCATTACAAAGATGCAAAACAAGCATAAACACAATGACAAATCAACAAAGCACTTAAAGATGCACAACTCAATTATTGACTCACTTGCGATACTATCGTTTTTATTACATAAGGGGCACAACTCCTATTCCTTAACTAAGGTTCTTGGATAGTCTAGCACGACTTCTTCATTCATTAATTTCACCAAATGCTTCTTTTGGGTTGGGTATCACTGACACTTCCTGGTGGTAGTCCGATAGTGATCTGACTCTGGCTACTTCCATGGTGTACTTGTTGATTCTTCTATGGGCAAGAGTTAACATAATGTCCTTCCTGCTAGCAATGATAACACTTTCTCTTAGCTAGATCTTTAGTGATGTCATACTCCACATAATTGTTGCTTAGAGTATTGTCAGCTTGCTGACTCTGTAAGTTCATCTTTGTTTGATTGGACCGCTTTTTAGCTCGCTTGATCTTTTGGGGTTGAAACTCCGTGTAGGTGATTGTCCACCCGTCTATGCATACCTCATGTGGAAAGACTAGAGTGACCTTAGCTTGAGAAACTTCCAATTTTTTGAGTCTGAGTTTAACTGACTATGGATTGGAGTTGGATGTGACGATGTAATAGAACTCAAATGTTGATTGCTTCCTGATTCTGACTCTGGTGAGATCTCCTTTCTCTTCTTATCCACATTATCCTCAGGTACAGGCTGAATACCTTCATACTCAATTCTTTCTCTTGACGGTGTTGTTAGAAGCATTGAATGTTGGGCATACTTGATCACTCCTTTACATGCTGAGGACACTAGATTTTTTGGGTGTTACACTTGTCGTTCCATACACTTTTGGTTTTCTTCCTGGCCGACAACTAGCCTAGCAAGTATCAGTCCAAGCTTTGACGGTTGCTGAATGGACACTGGAGGCAGTCCCTTTTTGGCTAATGTCTCTATAGTAGGTGAAACATCATCCATCCCTTTGTCGGCCACATCACCAGAGGACAACCCTCCCTTATCGTTATCGTCTAGCGTAGGGTCACGTTAGTTGCTGTCATCAGAGTCTGAATCTTGCATTCGTACATTCGAGATTCCTCCAATCCTAGACTGGAGCTCTGCTTGCTCTAGGGCTACATCTACCATTTTGTGTCTTTCTCAATCCTATATGGGTAACAGCTCTTGAATAGACATAAGGGCACGCTGTCCACGATGATGATCGTCCGGACTTGCTGGCATGTAGCTTATAACCTCGTAGGTCAACTCATTGTACAGTGACCCATTCTTTTTTAGAGTCAATCATGCGTAGCAGATAGCTAATGATGTGAGGGTACATGTGCTACCATCCAGTACTGATAGTGTCAGCTATCACATCCTCGATCTCAGATAGGGAAAAGTGTTAGAAGTCCAACTACTCACCTCTCCATATTGATAGTAGTAGCCACTGCTGCAAGCTAGACAATGACTCCCTATTGCTGCCATGAGGAAGGACTGTCTTCCTTAGAGGCATGTGTAGAACGTAAGCCTCTGGACACAGTCTAAAGCTGAAGCTAAAGCTAAACTCTCTTTATGTCTGACTGTAGTAATACTAGCATTAGCAGGTTCAGGCATCTCAATCATTGGAGAAGCCCTAAGAGGCTCTGTATGTATCCCCATGGCGGCTTACACCTTGACCTGAGGGGGCGAAGAAGGTGGAATCACCTGCCTCATCAGAACCTAAAGCTGGCTTAGGTATCGAGGCATTGGAGAAGCCTTGAGAGGCTCTATATCTGCCTCCGTGGTGACTTGCACCTCGCCTTGAGGTGGTGAAGAAGGTGGATCACCGACCTGATCAGGACCTAAAGCTAAACTCTGCTTATGTAGCATCATCGCAATGGGTAACTCTATGTGGATAGTTGTATTATTACGACCAGTCAGATAACTAGCAATGGGGTTGACCTAATGACCACATTGCAACTGAAGCATCTGAAAGTCAGGGGCCTTAACCCCTGTGGCACTTTATAGTTGATTAAAGCAACCGGTGAGCACATTGCACATCAGGTCGATTTTTTGGCCCTGTTGGTTGATGGCCTCACAAAAAGCAAATGATTGCTGGCTCATCTGCTCTTTGAGAAGGACCACACTCTCTGCTTGCTTATCAATACTTGCTTTCAAACACCTCTCTTGTTGCTCCATACACTTCTAGTTTTCTTCCAGGGCAACAACTAGGCTAGCAAGTATCAGTCCAAGCTCCGACAGTTATTGAATGGACACTAGAGGCGGTGCCAGCTTGGTTAACATCTCTATAGTAGGTGAAACATCATCCATCTCTTTGTTGGCCACACCACTGGAGGACAACCCTCCATCATCATGATCGTCTGACATAGGGTTACATTAGTCACTGTCATCGGAGTCTAAATCTTGTATTTGTACATTCAAGATTCCTCCAATCCTAGACTGGTGCTCTACCTGCTCTAGGGCTGCATCCATCATTTTGTGTCCTTCTCTATCCTGTATGGGTAACAGCTCTTGAAAGGACCTAAGGGCATGCTGTCCATGATGATGATCATCTAGACTTGCTGGCATGTAGGTCATAACCTCATAGGTCAACTCGTTGTACAGCGGCCCATTCTTTTCTAGAGTCAATCATGCATTAGCTATCACATCCTTGATCTCAGACTAGAAAAAGTGTAAGAAGTCAAACTGCTCGCCTCTCCATATTGATAGTAGTAGCCACTTCTGCAAGCTAGTCGATGACTCCCTGTTGCCACCACAAGGAAGGACTATCTTCCTCAGAGCCATGTGTAGAACATAAGCCTCTAGACATAGTCTGAAGCTGAAGCTAAAGCTGATCTCTCCTTATGTCTGACTATAGTAATAGTAGCATAAGTAGGTTTAGGCATCTTAGTCATTGGAGAAGCCTTGAGAGGCTCTATATGTGTCCCCATGGCGGCTTGCACCTCAACCTGAGGGGTCGAAGAAGGTGGAATCACATGCCTCATCCGAACCTAAAGCTAGCTTAGGTATCAAGGCATTAGAGAAGCCTTGAGAGGCTTTGTATCTACCTCCATGGCGACTTGCACCTCGACCTAAGGTGGTGAAGAAGGTGGATCACTGGCCTGATCAGGACCTGAAGCTAAACTCTGCCTATGTAGCATCGTCGCAATGGGTAACTTTGTGTGGATAGTTGTATTATTAGGACTAGTCAGATAACTAGCAATGGGGTTGACCTAACTACCACATTCCAACTGAAGTGTCTGAAAGTTAGGGGCCTTAACCCTTGTGGCGTTGTATAATAGATTAAAGCAACCGGTGAGCACATTGCACATTAGGTCAATTTTTAGGCCTTGTTGGTTGATGGCCTCACAAAAAGTAGATGATTGCTAGCTCATCTGCTCTTTGAGAAGGACCACACTCTCTGCTTGCTTATCAATACTTGCTTTCAAACACCTCTCTTGTTGCTCCATATGCTTTTGGTTTTCTTCTTGGCAGACAACTAACTTAGTAAGTATGAGTCCAAGCTCCGACGGTTGCTGAATGAACACTAGAGATGGTGCCTGCATGGCTAACGTCTCTGTAGTAGGTGGAACATCATCCATCTCTTTTTTGGCCTCACCACTGGAGGACAACCCTCCCTCGTCGTGATCGTCTGATGTAGGGTCATGTTAGTCACTGTCATCGAAGTCTGAATCTTGCATTCATACATTCAAGATTCCTCTAATCCTAGATTGGTGCTCTACCAGCTCTTGGGCTGCATCCCTCATTTTGTGTCCTTCTCTATCATGTATGGGCAATAGCTCTTGAATGGACTTAAGGGCACGCTATCCATGATGATGATTGTCCAAACTTGCTGGCATGTAGGTCATAACCTTGTAGGTCGACTCATTGTATAGCAGCCCATTCTTTTTCAGAGTCAAACATGTGGAGCAGATAGCTGATGATGTGAGGGTACATGTGCTGCCGTCCAGTACTGATAGCATCAGTTATCACATCCTCGATCTTAGACAGGAAAAGTGTAAGAAGTCAAACTGCTTCCCTCTCCATATTGATAGTAGTAGCCACTGCTGCAAGCTAGTCAACGACTCCCTATTGCTGCTAGGAGGAAGGACTGTCTTCCTCATAGCCATGTGTAGAACGTAAGATTCTAGATGCAGTCTGAAGCTAAACTCTCCTTATGTCTGACTATAGTAATACTACTATTAGTAGGTTCAGGCATCTTGGTCATTGGAGAAGCCCTCAGAGGCTCTGTATGTGTCCCCGTGGTGGCTTGCACCTTGACCTGAGGGGGCAAAGAATGTGGAATTGCCTACCTCATTAGAACCTAAAGCTGCTCAGGTATCGAGGCATTGGAGAAGCCTTGAGAGGCTCTATATCTGCCTCCATGGTGACTTGCACCTCGACCTAAGGGGGTGAAGAAGGTGGATCACTGGCCTGATTAGGACCTAAAGCTGAACTCTGGTTATGCAGCGTTGTCGCAATAGGTAACTCTATGTGGGTAGTTGTATTATTAGGACTAGTCAAATAACCTGCAATGGGTTGACCTAACTACCACATTGCAACTAAAGTGTCTAAAAGTCAGGGGCCTTAACCCCGGTGGCACTATATAGTTGATTAAAGCAACCAGTGAACACATTGCACATCAGGTCGATTTTTGGCTTTGTTGGTTGATGGCCTCACAAAAAGCAGATGATTGCTAGCTCATCTGCTCTTTGAGAAGGACCACACTCTCCGCTTGCTTATCAATACTTGCTTTCAAACACCTCTCTTGTCGCTCCATATGTTTCTGGTTTTCTTCCTGGCCGACAACTAGCTTAGCAAGTATTAGTCCAAGCTCCGATGGTTCTTTAACGGACACTAGAGACGGTGCCTGCTTGGCTAACATCTCTATAGTAGGTGGAACATCATCCATCTCTTTGTCGGCCACACCGCCGGAGGATAACCCTCCCTCATTGTGATCGTCTAACATAGGGTCACGTTAGTTGCTTTCATCAGAGTCTGAATCTTACATTCGTACATTCAAGATTCCTCCAATCCTAGACCGGTGCTCTGCCTACTCTAGGGCTGCATCCATCATTTTGTGTCCTTCTCTATCCTGTATGGGTAATAGCTCTTGAAAGGACCTAAGGGCATGCTTTCCATGATGATGATCATCTGGACTTGCTGGCATGTAGGTCATAACCTCGTTGGTCGACTCGTTGTACAATGGCCCATTCTTTTCTAGAGTCAATCATGCATAGCAGATAGCTGATGATGTGAGGGTACACATGCTGCCGTCCAGTACTGATAGCATCAGCTATCACATCCTCGATCTCAAACTAGAAAAAGTGTAAGAAGTCAAACTGCTCGCCTCTCCATATTGATAGTAGTAGCCACTGCTACAAGCTGGTCAACGACACCCTGTTGCTGCCATGAGGAAGGACTGTCTTCCTTAGAGCCATGTGTAGAACGTAAGCATCTAGACGCAATCTATCTGGTGTATTCAAGGAGCTATCGGTGAAGGGCTCCATGAAGAGCAGATGAATCTCCTAGTGTGTAGGAAAAGTACCTCTGGCCCTGCTACAACACGGAGGCAAAGCATCTCCATACACTATCTCATGGGGCTTCCTATCCAAAGTGTCAACCCCGAGGAGTTCTTGCAGGTGGGCATAGGACCTTAGCTTTGGATGACCATGGAGCATAAAGCAATGTAGTCATGCTTAGGATGAATCAACACTGTTGCATAGAACTAATGCACCTAGCTTATCACAATTCAATCAACCTCACTGAAAAGGTGAACGAAACCCGGGAACCACTCAAAGAGGGGCCAAAAGGGTATACCAGCTGCTCTCTCAAGCTCATCCCAACCAAGTATCCTTTGGTCTGCTAGTGCCATCCATCTAGCATGGTAGCTCCTAAAGACACTCTACTGAGTCATAGTCCAGAACTATGATTATGTGCCAAGCTCTTTAAGTAGTGGAAGCCAGAACTCAATATCGCAGAACCTAATGCTCCGTATCTTCTTTGAGCTATAATACCAAAAGTCATAGAACTGAGCCACCTCTTTCTTTCTCTTAGTATTACTACTCCTCATAGCACCATTGGTAGACATCAAACCTCCTTGACTGCTCCTCATACCACCATTGGTAGACATCAAATTACCTCCTCGACTGCTCCTCGTACCACCAATTGTGGCACACATCAAATTAGTTCCTCGACTGCTCCTTGTACCACCAATTGTGGCACACATCGAACCTCCATGAGTGCAAGCACATGTGCCCCCATGAGTAACTGCAGATTTGATCTAGGAAGGTGCAAAGCGACTGGTCTAGTTTTTGGAGTGGAACTTGATCATTTGTTGTAGTTGTTCCTCAATGAGCTCCTCCTCCCTGAGTTTCATTTTAGCACTCTCCTCATGCTGCTGCTGTCATTGGGCTATTCAAGTCCACCTATGAGAATTCTCGGACTCTAGGGCTATCATAGCTTTGGTTGCTTTTTCCTCTACTTCTTGGATATTGTCCGCCTTCCTCTGCCTCTTCCTGGGCTATGGTGGTGCATGTTCCTCTGCTTCTAGGACACTACGAGCCTTCCTCTGGCTCTTTCTAGGCTATGGTGGTGCCTGTTCCTCTGCTTCTTAGAGAATGGTTGCCTGCCTCTAGCTCTTTTCTATGATGTGGTAGTTCTACCCGCTTTGATTTAACTCGCGCCATCTGCAACAATTAGAAAAAATACACATGTGTTTCATCAAACACCATAAATTCATGAAGATAAAAAGAGGAGATCATAGATGGCCTCATCGTGCCGAGGCAAGAAGGCGATCTCAACCGGCTTGCTCGTTGGAGGAGTAGCGCACTGACAGACTGTATTTCATCAAACACCATAAATTCATGAAGACAAAAAGAGGAGATCATAGATGGCCTCATCGTGCCGAGGCAAGAAGGCGATCTCAACCGGCTTGCTCGTTGGAGGAGTAGCGCACTGACAGACAACAGCGTAGTAGGTTACCATGGTGTAGTAGATCCCCATGGCATAGAAGGATCTAGGCAAGATGTTTTGGTGTGTGGGAGGGAGGGGGTGGGTGGAGGGGTGAGGGGGGAGGGGGAGGGGAGGCAGCGTGGCGTGGGTGGCACCGGAAGGGGCGAATGGCGATGGAAACAACATGCCAAAGAGGAAAAGATGGATACTGATCAGAGAATGCCTTTAGTAGCGGACTATCCCACATGCCACGTAATTGCATCACCGACACATAAACATTGTCAAGAGTCGCCATCCACCGAAACTTAGGGGATTAATATTGGTGATCTGACGGTTAATACACATTAGTGTATTACTCCATATATATCATCAACATTTGTCAAATAAAATTCGGTCTCTCCTCACAAGACGCCAGATGGGGCGGTGATATGCCCACGCGAAAATTTGATTTTGGGCGAAAATGAAATTCCCGCGCCCAGCAGTGCCGCCAACACGAACCAAAAAATATATATCTCTCTCTTTTGGCCTCCTCGTAGAAAATTGGTTTACCACACCATCAATTTTAGACAAGGGTATTTGCGGTATTGTGATGGCCACATAAAAGCACAAGGAGACATTGCCTCTGCCTCCATCTCCATTCTCTAGCTGGACCAGCTGCATTGTCTCTCCTCCCGCTCCAAAGCCTAGCCCCCACTACCACCCCGGTTCAAACCCTAGCTAGGCGCATTGGCATAGCAGCTTGACTCCCTCTCCACTCTCCAACCGCACCCTCTCTCATACCTTTCCGAATCCTAGCTAGAGCTAGAGCTAGATCCGATCCCCTTTGTCGATAGTAGGTCCGCTGATGGATGAAGGACCACCGTTAGTGGCGGTACACACCAGATCCGGACCCCCTACGTTGGCACTTATCATGACCAAGCCCCAGCATCATCGTTGATGACCACCACACTAGATCTGCTACCCCTTCATCGACACCGGCTGCACCACTTCCGCGACTAGGATGACAAGAGGGCGGTGTCGATGACATAGTGTAGCTAGGAATAGGAAGAGGTACCCAAATTCCTTTTATGATGCATGCTATACTCTAGTGGTTGAACCTAGGACATGTAGATATATAGTGATAGGGTTACATGTTTCTTAGTTGATTGTAGTTCACATGTGCTTTATTTGAGTATAATAGCTTCTGTATAAGCTATAGTTCACATGTGCTTGATTCAAGTAATGGTTTCCATATAAGCTATAGTTTAGGCACCTAATTTGTTCGCTCCTGCTCTGTTTTGTTGACATTCGGTACAAGGTTAACTCAATAAATGCCTTTGTTATCTAGATGTTGACATCTAGAATATCTTCCTGAAGCAGGGGAGCGTGTTTAGGGATATGGTGATACAGATATAGATTTAGAAGAGCGAGTACCCCTTGCAACTGAGGAGCTTGTTCTATCTTGTCATGTTGGGATGGGAGGGGGTTGGTTTAGGTAGCAGTGCAATTCAATTATTTGTTGTGTGGATAGCAATGCATTTTTTTACATGCTTGTCGCTTAAGTTTGTTTCTCCAACTTTAGGCTATGGATTGACCAAGCCATAGAGAAGTCCCTGCCAGTAGGGCAAAAGGCAGCACCGATATGGGTCCTAGGGGATGGCAATCCAAGAGAGTGAAGCCAACTAGTCTAGCAAAGTTGCAGCATCTTGTAGTTCCAACTAGGTCCAAAAGTCAGCACGCACAAGGCAAACAAAGCCCTATGAGGGACTGATCACGTGAAGATGACCTTAGCCATGCCGAAGAGGAGACTCCACCTCCCCACCAGCAGAATGACCAAACTTGTGAAGGTTGGTACTACCTTAGACATGTATATAAATCAAGTCACACTATTTGATATCCATGTTATTTTTCTAACAATCTGAATGTATGAAAACTATGTAGTACCATTGTAGAGAAGAGCAAGGAAGTCGAGGCGAGCAACTAAGGGGCTTGGGCTTCACAAAACCACCCAATCAATGGGAACAAGGATGCCCATCTCGGTTGTCAAGGGGAATAGAAGGCCACATGATCCATTGCAAGCTACCAAGTTTGCCTCGGAGGCAGGTGTAGTAGGCAGGTCTCAAGTACCAATTTCCCACACTAGAAACATTACAAGCAACGGATCGAACATCTCAATGGATTTGTGGCCAAGCTATCTGTAAGTATGTATATCCTCTATTGACATTCAACTCTGCCTTGAGCAACTTAGTAATGGATTTAATTTGCATTCACACTTCTGTAGTTGAGGCTGGCCATTGATGACAATGATGAAGCAACAAAAGAAGCATGCACGAGTACATTCTAGTCTGTTGTATAGCAGACACGGTATAGGTTCAAGCAATCTTACTTTAACGGCATCCCCACTGATGAAATCAGAAAGACTTCTCCAGTGTCTTGCATGAATGACGCATAGTGGCATGCACTTGTCCATATGTGGTTAAATTTCAAGAACAAGGTGTGTGTGTGAACTCATTAATTTCTTGTCTAGTCTTTATGTGGTCTACTTGTGCTGTGGTCTAACATAATTGTGGTTATAGGCAGTTTTGGAGCAGAACAAGCAAAACCATGCAAACTTCAAGTGCCACCAGGTTATAGGATCTCACTTCTATATTGTCCACCTGCAAGAATACATAAGTGATGGTTGTGTTACTCTTTTTATATCAAATACACAATGTCTTTTGTATCAACAAAAAGGCATGTGCAATTTAAATAGAAGGACAAAAATAGGAAGGACGCAGGACACGATCAAGAAGTGCTCATTGAAGAACATGATTGACCTCATGAAGATGTTGATGCAGTGGGAATCTTCAACAACTTCCATACTAGTAGCAACATGGGACTAAGCGATGCTCAGTGTTCGCCTACACGGCCGTGTAGACCAATTACTCGGCGTGTAATCGCTACTCGGTAGCCGAACGTGCAGTTTAGGCCATAAACGGTAGGTTACACGGGATCGCCGTGTAAACGGTAAAAAACGGCCGTGTAATCGGTCTACACGGCCGTGTAGGCGAACATTGGGTAATATTTTGAAAATAATCTATCTATGTTATTTTCAAAATATTACAAATGTTTATGATGTGTAATAAGTACCATTAGATTAGTTGTGGAATATACTTTCATAATAAAAATTATTTGAATATACAAATATTATCTATGTTATAGGAATGTTATAGGAATATATATACAGGTTATTATAGTTATTTTTACAAATAAAGTAAAAACGAGTAATCCGTGTAAAACCGTGTACACGCCGTGTACATGGTCTAAACACTACACGAGACCTCGCCGACTGTCTACCGTTTACCGTTTAGGAAAACATTGGCGATGCTACAAGAGAAATAGTGGTAAAGTACCTTCATTTGCTTTCCTTGAAATGTGCTAAATCCATTAGCATAAAAGAAGGAAAAGTAGGAGGATCCTAAAGTGGCACCATCATTTTGAAGTTGTAATATTACAATAGTTAATATGTTACCTATGCATTATGCTTATGAATCTCTATCGACAGTAGGCTGAGGAAGACCTATGCATTACTTGTAATAAAAAAATCTCTTGGTTTTGCAATTTAAGTCCTCTTCCTAATGTTTACTCCTTGGTTTTCACAAAAAGTTATGGAAACTATACAAGCAAAACATGTTGTTGATGTTGTTTCCAAGGTCCTCTCCTAGGCCAGCTGCAACACCTTTTCTTTGAAGAATGCTGGTATTAGGACAAGCTGCTCTAGACTTCAAGAACGGCTTGCTGCTCATCAGGAAAGTTTAGCTATCCTAGCCGAACAAGTGGATCAACTAAAGAGGAAGGCAAAAAACATTGATAGGGAGTTTGAGAAGTTCAAGAAATAGCAATAGGAGGAGTACAATAAGCTCCATGAGCATATCATGCTCTTAAGCGCTGGTAACATGTGGTTTGTTTGTTGTTTTGATGTGAAATTTTGGCAGCTTGATATGTGTCTCTATCAGTGGTTTGCTACTGAGCTGAACTATTGTTATTTGATTTAGGTTCAGTATAATTATGCATGTAGTCATTTTGTGCAGCAGTGTAGATCTAAAATCATTTTCTCTGATGTAATGATTGGTGTGCACATGGTAGATTCAACACAGGCACATTGTTAAATAAGAATCTAACACATGGATGAACTAGTGAATGATATGTGTAATAGCCAGGATAGGGCATGTGGGCCAATACAAACAAAATACATGGTACAAATCCATCCTACCATGTTGTAGAATCAGAAAAAAGACACGTGGGTAGCTCAGGGCGTGACACATGGCCTAATAAAATACTAACACGTAGACGTACAGCATCGAGACATGTGGTCGAGTAAAAGAAAGACATGCGGGGTAGTGTGGTCACACCACGTGGACCAATAAAAATACGACACTTGGTCCAATAAAGAAGTGACACGTGACCTAACCGTAACACGACACATGTGCCAATAGAAAACTGACATGTGGAACAATAGGGTCCCAACACGTGGTCCAGTAAGAACCTGAAACATGCAAGAACCAGAGATGGCCACATTGTGCAATAAGAAGGTGACACGAACTATAACATCCCAGATGTTAAAAAGCAGTTAAAATTTTGATCATGAGCATCATGAAGCATAATCATCAAGTATTGTTTCATTAATGCATTTTATGTTTCAATAATAGCTTGTCCATGTTGCATATATGATGTTTCATATGTTGCATTGTGGTGTTTCATAGGTTGCTTATAATATGTTTCACATGTTGCATGAAATGATGTCTATAATAGAGATTAAGAAACTTGGTGATTTTATATATGTGAATTTGCTTAAACAATTAAAATTTTGTTAAAATAAAATTTGTTGTCTAAAGTATGCTTTTGAATGTGGGATCAAAGTATGATCATGTTTCTAAGTCAAACATATTTAAAATTGAGTCCAAAGATTGGTTTCAATGCTAAAATTCACACTTTGCAAATTTTGCCCAAGTCCCTAAAAACAGTGTTTAAGTTCAATCTTTGGAGAGTTATTAAATGAATTTTTGTAAATAAAAGTTGTCCAACTTTTGTTGCATTGCTTGGTAGTATGTTTGAACTATGTTAATGTATAATTAGTTGTGTTGTTTGATTAGTGTTTAGCCTTTAATTAATTATGCAAAGTTGTTTGATCAAAACTATTTTCAAAACCCTAACCGATCCTAGTTTTAATGTTTCAATGTATCCAAGTTCTTAACCCTATATCTCTTAATCCATCGAGTATTTGAGTTTAAACCTATGAGCAATGTTGGAGAGCGCGTGTAGATGAGCAACTTTTGTTAAGGGAGTTGATCGAGTTGTTGTTTAGAATCTAGAGAAAAGGAGAGGAAAAGATCAGGGTTTAGGCTGCTACAGTAACCGTGGCAAGCAGGTGCCACGCGGTTGCTTCGTCGGTGAACCACCAACTGTGTGCACCGCCCTCTATGCGTGTGACATGTAGCTGCTTCATGGTGGCAAAACCAAGCAGGTGCTGGCACATCTGGACGCTTCACCCGCATCTCCTTAAGCCCCCGTTGGTGGCCATCATCTTCTCCCTTCCTCTGCTCCACTGCCGATGAGCCTGATGCACTAGAGCAATTCATCATCATCGCTGCGCCACCGCCAAATTGCTCATGCCAGTAGCTCTACCCCATCCTCGTACTTCTCCTCAACCTGTTCACATCACCTCTAGCCACTGAAGTATGCCTAATGCGCTGTTGCCACCGTGACTGCGCCGTCATAGCCGCCGCGAGCCCCTCGCCGTGGCCAGCCCACTCTGGAGCAGCTCCCATCCCTTTCTTCTCATTTTGATTTCCTTGCTATGCCTAGATGCTCATTGGCCCATCCTCTTCCTTGTTCCCTCACAGGACGTGCTAGAATGCCGCTCTTGTCGCCGGTTCGCACCACCATCGATGCCCTCTCTATTGGCTGCATGCTCCATTTCATCTCCGCTCCACCCGCCGGGCTAGTCAAGTCACGGTGAGCTCCCTGATCGTGCATCGAACACCATCTAGATCGATTAGGGTGGGTAGAGGCTAGAGCACCACCGCGCCACCATGCTCTGCTCCACCGTGCCACCATGGTCATGGCCGAGCTCGAGCCTAACCCTAATTGGTCCAGTCGATAGCATAGATAGGTGTGCTAGGTCTTGGTGAGTGCGCTGGTGACTTCCCCGACGCCGGTGACCTCGGCATCAGTCTTGTCTGCCATACCGGAGTTCCGCCAAGGCACCATGGTCGTCGCCGTGCGTGCTACCACGCCTTTGGTGCTCGATTAGTACCGTCAGGGTGTGCACAGGAGAGAGAGGAAGCCGTTGAGGTGGTTCTCATCGCCGATGAGCTCGCCACCAACGAGTACCCACTAGGCAGCTGGCCGCATGCCATGGTCAGCACGGGCGCACTGCGCTGTTGACTAGGTCCCGCGGTCAGTCACTGAAGGTAAGGGGGAGGCGGGTGAGAAAGGATTTTTATCCTTTTTTGTTTTTTAGAAAATACTAATTGATGCTGATTCTTGTTTAATTCATAAGTAATTACAGGAGTGTGATAAAAATATGAAATTTGTTGTGTAGGCTTGTTAATTTTGGTATGCTTAAAAATTACATCTTTTAATTATAAAATGGACCTTGCATGATTTTTGTAGATGAAAATAATAATCCTTTAATCATGAAACTTTTTGTGTATGCTTAAATGCTTATATCTGGCTCCACAAAAAGTTTGATACTGTTTTGATAATTCTAAATTGGTTAATTAATTTAAGTGTGTTTAAATGCCATTTATGGATTAATAAAAATACCAAAATGATTTCTATAAATCCTTAAATGACTTTGATGTGATTTTAGGTTTGATTGTGAACCTTGGAACACACAAACCCCTGATGTTTCTTTGCAACTTAATTCCTTCCATGTTATGCTTATAATCAACTTATTTATATAATAAATAAAATGGCTTAATTATTGTTTAGTTTTATAAGTTATTTTTTATGATCATGAGTTAAGATAAATGTTAACCTCTTGCTGGTCCATGTTAGTATAGCTCTTTTATAATAAACAACTAATTGATTTGTTGGTTAATAATGAAAATGCCTTTTATAATAATAACCCTAGTTCTTTGGTGAAGGAAAGTTGTACTCAAGTTTCTTAAGTTTATTAGAGTTCTGTTATGCACATGTGTATCTCTCATCATGCATCATGGCATGTAGTCCATCATGTTAAGCAAAGCATCATTTATTAAGTGTAGTGCATACGAGAGTGAGAAGGCTCGTGTTGATCAAGTTTTGAAGGACTATTCTTCAGTGGTGTTGGTGCCAAGTTTAACCTCTAGATCTCTCTATGCAACTAACCTTCTCTGCAACGCAGGTAAGCCCCAGAGCATAAACCCTTATCTAGTATTTATAAATCTTTATTACACCTTAAGTCTTATGAGATGTGCATTAAGTAATTAGGAGTTGGTCGAATACCGTTGCTGCATGATTACCTTGATATTCATGTATCCTTAGTCGTACCCTGCTAGTATGTGTAGGTCGTTCCCCTAAAGCTTAATAATGCTTAGACTTTGATAGAGGGCGAATGATGGTTTCATCATTCGCAAGAAACATGTATACCTTGCTCTTCTCGGCTCTACTTATGAGTCATGGTAATACCATGATAAGGTTAATATTAAATTGAGACCGGATGGGACACGTGTTATGTCTCTAGTGGTTAAGCCGACAGGGTTGCCTAGTCATGCTTGTCCCATCTATGTCAATTGAGGACCATTCATTATAGGCCACCATGTGGTCGAGACCTTATAGTACTGGCCACATACTCTGGTAAGCCTGATATCTCGGCTATTCCATTATTTGAAAAGACAACTACACACTAGGCATGGGAGATGGTGAGAGTAGCGTGTACACATCCTGTGAATCCATCACAAACGGACAACACAGGGAGGTGGAGTACTGTGCTCTCGGGTAGCGCAGACCGGTTCACGTTTTGGAGGATCCGAGTGAATGTTGATATATGTAGGTCTTGGACCTACATATGTCTTGTGGTAAGGAAACCCCAGCTGGGTCAAATCGATTCGAATTGTCATGCTCCTCGGTTATGGAGACTCGACCCTCTGACCATACATCATAGTTAGTCAATGGAAACATGGTTACTTATGGTTATGAATATGAGAAGAGATGAGATGCTTAATGAAGTGATTGATGTAGAACAGGTGCAAATTGGATACTAATAAATAACTTAATACAAAGCTAAAACATTGAAAGTAAGTATCCACTTATGGTAAGCTTTTCTGCAAAAGCTATTCTTGATTCAAACTTTCCTTTAAGCCTGTATGCCCTTAGAGTCTTTCCTTTTAGTCAGGTAAGACTTGTTGAGTACCCTCAAGTACTCAAGGATTGTTAACCCCTATTGCCGGTTCTAACTTGTGCTGCTAATCGAGGTCATGTCAGTGGGCTTGACATGATATGGTCATCTCTTCTATCGTAGGTGCTATACCTAAGTTGCTTCTATAGTACTACCCACCTTTTGAAACTTAAGTTATGTTTCTACTTTAACTTGTGTTGTAAACTATTGTTATAAATCTTCCTCACTCCAATGTAAGTTATTTTTGTACCAAATATTGTAATGTTGTGGTAACTCCATGTTGATCCTATATGAGTTGTAAAATGTGGATGATTCAGGTTCCCTGAGGACACCCGACAGACTACTAGAGTTATTTGGCTCTCGTGTGCAGTAGTCAGAGGTCTTTAGGACAATGACAGGTGCACATGGGCCATATAATTTGGGTGGTTCTGCCACACATAACTAAACCATCTCCAATACAACTGGCTATAGCATGTACACATGGAAAGCATCTCCAAGGAAGCACCCACCAGCGTGGCTGCCCCCTGCAAAGCATGCCAAAACAGTTCTATGATGATCAGTTTTCATCATAGATCTATCCAATTCTATGACAAATTTCTTGAATCGTCATAGAATTGTAAGAATAACACAATGCCTATGATGAATCATTTTTTGTCGTAAATTTGTCATAAAACTAAAATTATAACGAATTTGGCTCCTTTAATGACGAAAGTTGTTCATCATAGAAGTGGATATTTCTAGTTGTGGCAGTTATGTCTTCATTTTCACCAACTCACTGAAGTCCTAGAAGAACTGCTAGCCTACCTGAACAAGAATCATGTGGACAACATGGAGTACATCCTTGCCTACAACTAGAGCTAGATAGATGGCTGCAACACTAGCGTTGCGATGTAGGGAATTAGCACTGCCCACAACACTAAGAAACATGGTGCAACCTGGTTCATGCCGATGCTGAGCAGGTGGCCAATCGCATCACCGTTGATGAGCAAAAGGGCCTCATGGCTATAGAGGAGGAGGACGATGATGTTGATACCAACGACAAGGACAGTGATACCGACGATGAGTAAAGGAGTAAATAAAGTTCCATTTGATGTATCTCACATTGCATTTGATGTATCTTCCTTATGTTGGGAGTATGGATGGAGTACATGTTGTTACTCTTTTCTTATGTTGTTGCTCTTCCTTATGTATCTTCCCTTGCATTTTATGTCAGATGCATTCAAATGTACAGAGGTTTTGATTTGTGAACTCTAATTTGCATGTCTGTGTTTACTTTTGTTGAAATTTGTATTAGGTGGGTTAAACTCTATTGAGTATGGTGTAGATTAGGTCCTTTGGTCAATTGGTAGCCAGTTTCTAGCCCCCTATTGGTTGGATTGGACTATAGGTTTCTTTCTGATACTCTTTCTAATCTATAGTATGGTAAACATGCATAACAGAATTCATCCGATCAAGTCTCATGTCGATGTAATGCCTAACGGAGGGGCCACATAGTTATTCAAATTTTATAGCACACGCAAGAAAGTCCAAGCGTTGTAAATCTGACTGGGCCAGGCACATCTAACGTTATACTGGGAAACCTATTTCATACGAATACATTCATTGAATCCCTAATGGAAATGGTTTACATGTCCGGTCCGTTAAAATTTACATTGCTCGGACTATCAGGCGAGCAAATGGTTTACAAGAAATAGGTAAACGCCATTTCATTGAATATACTAAGGGACGTGGTCGGGGGAAAGTTGTGATCCTTTGTTGTAGAGTACACATCCGTGGTATGGTAACTAGTTGCCATCTGTAAGCATGATTTCGATTAGTGTCAATCGACGGAAGGGGAAATCCACTCATGACTACTACTACTGATACAAATGTTGTGACCGAGTGCACTCCATACGTAATATTTTTACTCATAGCACTATATTGTATAGTGTCCAAAAATATCAAATGTGCCACATTTGGACTTTCTTGGAAGTGTAGTAAAATATGAGAATGAAGCGAATGTGGCAGGAAAGCTGGACACAAGAAGTGAATAAAAAAAGATCTTTTGACCACCATGACATGCTTTAGACTTGAATGCCTAGTGCGGTTGTGATAGGTCTTTTCTGTACTTATTTTACTCCAATCCAAGTAGTCCTAATAGTCGAGGGGTAGACTTATTGCTATGACACTCTACTATCCTATGAGATCAAATACGCATCGGCTGGACTTTCTTGCGTTCGCAGTAAAAGTCAATAGCTTTGGCTCCTCTGTTCTGCATTAGATCGAGGTGAGACTTATTCAGATGAACTCCTCGCTGTATGGTTCTTTCAAGTTCAACAAATTTTATCAAAGACACGAGTTGGCTTTAACTTATTCATCTCTTTTTTTCAGGCGGGCATCTAAGTACCCATTGTTTTAAATATCTCGGACACTTTTGTGTCCATTTTTTCTCATCATTTTTTCTCTTTCTCTTTCTTTTTTTATGAATAACTTTTGCATAGCCCCATGCCTCTTTTCTGCAACAAAACTTTTGAGAGATAGCAACAAGAACTTAGATCATTTATTTGGTGGATGGAAAACCTATCAAGCATGTTTTTGTATTCACTCCCATTGTAGGAGTAAAGCATTTTTGGTTGGATCTAGATAGAAGACATGTTTTTACGCCTACCCCCAGTATAGGAGTAGTGCATATTTGGGTGGTGTGTACGTGATCTAGATTTTAAGAGTATGACAAATCTCTCATAAGGGTAAACAAAGCTTGGCAAAACTCAATGCAATACAAGTAACATATATGTGCAATTTTTCCTAGCCTAAATAACATGTATGGCTCTGGTGGGAATTCAAGCTTTGTCATACAGGAACTGTGTAACATTTTTTGTGTTTTTTTCAAAAAGTAAATCTTTAGAACATTAGTGTCACTAGGACAAGATAAACAATAGCTCAGACCTTCTCATATCATATCCGTCAATTACCTAGACTTAGATCAAGCATATGCTACCCACGAGTTTCCCGTTCAGAGTAAATTCTTATATCAAAACAATCTTACCCAAAACTCAAGAGAATTGAAGGCTGAAAACTAGGTACTTGAAAGGAATTACAATAGAGCAACTATTCATTATTTCCATTTAAGAGATTATTCTGAGTCCTCTTTATTTTATTGAGCTCTTAAAAATAAATTAAAGCAAACTAGACACACCTTTTTATTTTGTTTTCAATTTTTTTAGACCACACATTACTACTAACTATAAGTATTTATTTTGTTTTCATTCATCATTTTTAACTATTAAAAGAAACTAAAACTAAAACAAAGGGGAAAGAATACTTACCTAGATATACGGGAGTGCTTCTCCCCTAAGCTAGCTCTTTTGGTGAGGGTTCGGTGTTGTAAGTTCTTCGAACTAGACTTCTCCTCATGAAGTTTATTAATCGAGTAGCTTGGTTTGCTCTAAAGACTAGGGTTCTTGTGATGACGCCTCTAATGGTGATGTCACCTTCTTCTACCAAATCCATCTTGGTTCTGAGTTTGGATTTTGGTTTGATAGGTTCAGAACACTTGTAGAAATTTGGAGAATCAACTGACTTTCCCATACTTTGCTTGAAGTGTGTCCTGCTCATAAAGACAAGGTAGAGATCAAGTGCATGGGCTCAGTTGGTGGAAAAACACCAATAGAACCAAAACTTTATTCATTCTTCTCTAGCCTTAGGAATATGGGACAAGATGAAGTCGATGTTATGCGCTTTGTTCAATTATATCATGGGTGACAAAATCAAAAGATTGAATATGAATGTAGCATTTAAGTACATTTGGCCAAAAGGGTTGAATTGCTTAACCAATGGAAGGATTATCTATCTATGCATAATGTATCAATCTTTACATGATTATGACTATCATCTTCTAGAGATAAGATGTGCACTTATTAGCCTATTTGGTTAAGATGACGGGATCAAGAAAATGGTGCTAGGAACAAGCTTGAAGAATTAAAATGTTGAGTCAATCAGATTGGATCGAGTAAGTTGTAACTCAAACATGTTTGTTTCTTAGTTATGTGCCTACCTGAATTAAGGAAAACTATTTAAATAATGACCATTTACCTTAGGATGTTACCTTCGTCATTGAAGCATGATGACACCACATGATGAATGGTAGACGACTCGTGATGGTCCTTCCCTTTTTGCTTGAAGTTTTCCTTGTTCGGCTAGCCTCACAGTTATGAGCTTCTTGTTGCCTAGATTGCACCCTTCCATTCTTATCCTTTTGTCATGCCATCTTTCTACTCTTCGATCTTGCCATTTTGCTGGACCTTCCGCTCCACTCACTCATTGTTTTATGCCTCAATGGTTTGTTTTCACAAATGACCTCCTGTTGGTGAGGGCTTATTAGGTCTGTTGATCAAGACCTCTCCTTGCATTTAGGTTTTCTTTGTATCATTTGATCCAGGAGATGAGGATGCGACAGGTTGCATGTTCTTCTCTCATCAACCTCTCTTTGATTTTTGTTGATTATTGGCTGACGAGATGTTGTTCATTAGAGCTGCAGACTTGACTTCCTCCATCCATGATGAATGAGCTGTGTCTTCTTTTCACAAAGTTATTAGAGTACATTATATGCCTTGCTTCATCTTTGATTTGAATTCATCTCGTGAGTTACCCAAATTGAATTGAGAGTTTCCTGTAGGAGTTAGTCCAACAAAATATCCATTATCTACTAAAGCATACTATCGGTTCAAAAGTCAACCTAGACACCATGTCTAATTTAATTTAGGAAGGCATTTTAACCTAAGCACCATGCTTAATTTAAAAGCATTTGGAAGTACGATCAGCAGCCCTAAACTAAGCTCCTTGCTTAATTTAAAAGATGTATGAACATACTCTAAACCTTAAGCATACTATAGGAAACAAAGGTAGCATGAAAGCATTATAGAGATTTACTCAAATGGAGATGAAAGAGAATGATTGTTATTTAGCAAATTGAGTATGGCTTAAAGGTAGAGACAACCAAAATAATTTAGGAACATGACAAGAGATGTTTTTTAGAGAAGTCTATCCCCCAGCTTGAATTTTGTAGAAAAATCAAGTTTGGGTGCATGTAATTAAAGGTTGCATGATAAATGGTTGGACATACCTTACATCATCATCCTTCATTCTTTTTGCTTCAAACCTAGAATGGTTAGTGACAAAAATACCCAAAGGAATATTTTTACAATTATATTTCTATTCTCATTTCACAAGGGCATTACAGCAAAAGGTAAAAGCTCATGTTGTCTCCTAAAAGTGCTTGTTTTAGGATAGATAAGGTCATCCTTAGGAAACCTTTGAATAGCGCTAAGTTGGTGAGGTGGTTTCCCCTCCAACACCAACCTTTGTGTACCTATCTCAAGATTGATGCCAACAAGATTTGCAATATTTATGATAAACATATGTATCTACAACCACCCTTTCAAAAATTTTGTGAACAAAAAGTGTGAGGGGGTTTAAGATCTCGTGTGTGGCAATGTTAGAGAGACCAATTGATTCAGGAGATTTCTCATGTGAGCATGGATTTGATGAGGTGTTCATGAAATAACTTCCATGCTCATCGATGTTATCTTCCTTTTTAGACTCCAAGGTTGTTTCTTCATGAATATCTATAGGCAAAAACATTGTCTCCATCATTCCATGCCTATGACATTCATTGGTCATTTCATTGTCCAAGATTTCCCTTGGATTGGTGACTCTCGGGATGATCTTGTCTAAGTCCTTGTCCATCCATTTAATAGCAATGACACATAAGTTCTTAGTATCCTCCAGCCATTGTTGTTGCTCTTCTTGGTCTTCCTTGTGGCCTTCATGACTCCTATGCTTTGGGTGTCTTCGTGGATTTCTAGGATCATCATGAGTTTCAGGAGAAAGAGCATAAGAGGAATCATCGGGGTCAAGGATGGGTTTGAATGAGACATCTAATGTGGGCATAGAAGGGGAGAAGATAGGAATTGCTTCTAAATGACTTGGCTCTCCTTCTATGGGTTCACTAGACATGCTATCCTTGAATTCTTCCCAATGTCCTACATGGGCATAAGGACGCTTTCTAAGAGATCCCTTCTTGAGAGGAATTGAATTATATTCGCTTGAAGGTCTCTTGTGGAACTAGAAGTTTAAGCTTTTCCCAAAATCAGCATTAAAAAGATCATCCTCACAAGAAATTTCAAAAGGTTGAATTTCTTCTTCCCTTGGAGGTTTTTGGAGTATTGACGCTTCAGGATTGACAGCTAAATCTTGGGATTAGAGTGGTTGTGATTTGGCTATCAAAACTTCTTCTTCCTGATCGGGAGATGATTCCTTCTCTTTCTCGGGGAGTTCATTATTAATGCTAGTGCAGGGAATCTTTCCACTAATTCTATCACGCATAGACCTTGCTTCACTAGCAGACAAATGAAGGAAAGCTCTTCTAGAGGCTTGATCAAGGGATTGCTTAGAATCCTTGCTAAGACCCATATGAAAATGTTGAAGAAGTACATGGTCTTGAATGGCAAGGTCTGGGCTAGTGGTGATGAGGTCATTAAAGTGATCCCACGATGTGGCAAGAGATTCTTCTTCTAGTTGTCCAAAATTTAGAACCTATTTTCGAAGGCTAACCACCTTAGAGATGGGAAAGAAACGTAAACAAAATTTAGAGCATAGTGTTTCCCAATCTCCTTGCATACTTCCTACAGTTCAACCATACCATTGTTTAGCTCTTTCCATCAAAGAGAACTAAAATAACTTTCATCTTAAGGTTTCATCAGACATGCCAGCGATACGCAAGCATGCACAGGTCTACAAAAACTCCCATAGGTGTGAGTATGGGTTTTCGTTGCCTTCTCCCAAGAAGGATTGTTCCTGAATCAATTTTATAAAACACGGGCACAACTCATAGCCAAGTGTTAGGATAGGCTCTGCAGATTTTGGTGGCTCTAGGCTTGCGCTCGTGGGTTTATCATATTGATATATACATGTGTTATCCATGCTAAAAGAAAAATAAAAACAAAAGAAAGTCTAAAATATAAAAGGTTAAGCTAGGTTCGTAGTTAATTCAGCAATCGTTTCCCCTGTAACGACGTCAGAAAACTTGTTGGTATTTATTAACACACATAGATAAATCTGCAAGCACACAGATACCGCTATAGCTTTCACTTGGAAGTATTCCAAGTATCGTATCCACAGGGAAACATGTGAGACTAACTACGGTCTAACTTAACTAGGGGTAGCAATAAGGTTAGGATAAACAGGAGCGTAGAGTGGATAACTAAGGTTCTCTTGTTCTGATTTTGGTAAGCTATATCTTCTACTATTCGACTTGGGACATTACTAGGGAAAGACACTAGCAGAGGATGCTTTCCTTCGTAACTAGGTCCTACTTGGCCTACAGGCGGGAGGTGGACTACAAAGGTTTCAACAAGGCTATAAGTCACCCTCGTGAGCTACCATCGATCTAGAATGTAGGGTGCATCCACAATTAACCTAAGTCTAAGCACCACGCTTACACTTACAATTAATACTTTACTCCCCCTAGGAAGAGACTAAAGCATTCAAAATAGTCGCGATCCTGGTGAACAATATAAACAAGATGCTTACCTGAATCAAAAGTTGATTACTAGAGAAATCTCAGAAGCAAGCTCAAGTAGAACTTGGATCTGCCAAGGTACAAGCCATAGAGACACCACCGATAGGCCAGCACCTCCTCCAAACTCTTCCCTCACACTATCTCACTATTATTTATAAGACTAGATCCTATGGAGGACTAATCTTCTCTTGATTGCTAGCACAATCCTAAAGATATGAATTAGGGTTTCAGGGATGGCTCCAGGGAGGGGGTAGGGGCTGCTATTTATGAGGGGCGCCTGGCACTCTCCCCCTTTTAGTAGCCTCATTGGTACTAAACTTTACACCATATCTAATTAAAATGCACATGGGCCTTTATGGGCCAAATTCTGAATTGAGCCCATAAATGCATAGCATGGCTCTATCTTGTCCTTCTATTTTAACCAATGTCGAAGCAGAGACTGACTAGCAGGACCTATAGGCCAGCCAGCCTATAGGGGGGGTCAGCCGGCCCCACATGTCAGCCTTTTGAGGTCTTCTTTGGTGGGTTGCCTTCTAGTATGTTCTAGATCCTTCCCAAGTAGTTTTCATTATGGATAAAAATGATGTATTCTGACAATTAAGTCCCCCTTGATAGTTTTCTAGATAAACCCTCCTGCATTCATAGATTCACCAAAACTTGTGGAATTCATTTGTTTAAACCCCAATACCTATATTTGGTGATGGAATTAAGTATATGTGCAGGTTATATTGATAGTTTATAATTATAGTTAGTGACCATCAATAATAGCCCTCTAGTTCTGAAGTGGGCGAACCATTAGAAGAGCGTGAATCCTCAGACAATGTAGACTACCGTCAATTATTGAAGGATTACCACAAGGTACTGGCTAGCATTAGACACGCTAGTCCATTGATCTTTCCTTAAAAACTAGATCGGGTACTCGGACCAGTTGAGGTACTTAGGCATTGATGGTTCTCCTGCCATGATATCCCAGAGTACCAGCTTTCCAGTGTGCTTGTTAGATGTGGATGGTACTCTGGCAAATATTACTACAATGGCACCCTTAGGCTGCTGGAAGCCTGGATCAGGGTTGTCATCTCCATCTTTGTTGTTATCAACCTTACCCTTGCCCTTGTTGCTCTTGGCATAAAACCCTAGCTCTTGGAGTTGTCTGCACTCAGCCGTCGTGTGCTTTGCATTTTTGTGGAAAGGGCAGGGTAGGTTCTTGAGGTCTTCAAACTTCTTATTGTTCTTGTTACACTTCTTGGACCTATCCATGGAGGGAAGGGTGTTGTCAGGTCCTCATTTTCTATTGGATTGTCCACCCTAATTGCCTATAGGGTCATAGTTTCTATTGTCCTACTGACCGAGTGGGAATCACTCGTGAGTACGCTCTTTGGATGCAATCATCTTTTGTACTGTACGCTTGAAATCCACAGCGGTCTCTAGGTTATCATCACATAATTTTTCAAACTGCCACTTGTACTTGATCTCATTGGAGAAGTGCTCAATCACCTCTCTGTCTATGATATCATAGACTTGGGCTCGTAACTCTATGAACCGGCAGTAGTATTCCTGGAAGGTCTCATCTGGCTTCTGTTTGCATGTTCTGAGCTCTATCCGAGTACTTGGGTGGGTGAGAACGCCATAGAAATTTTTATAGAACTTGCGCTCAAGTTGCTCCCAAGTATTAATAGCTTGTCGAACCAGGTGAGTGGCACGGTCTCAAGTGCCATGGGAAAATATAAGACTTTGATGTCATCATCGCCATGAGCCAACTCAATAGACTAAGAGTAGATGCATAGCCATTAATTGGGCTCTATTCTTCTGTCGTACATGAAGTGGTTGGATGACTTGAACTTGTAAGGTAGCCGGATAGAGAGAAGTCTGTCTAAGAAACATGGGGATCTGTTAGGGGAAATATCGGCTTCCCTATACTTGAACTCTCCTCTACCCTCCCTATTGTTGTAGTGGTACCCTTGATGATGATAGGCAGACTGTGCGGCACCCTGGTTCCTATTCTGGTTACCCTGAGGCCCTAGACGCAAGTGAGCCAGTACTCGGTGCTGGTTACCCTATCGAGAATTGGTAGGAGCACGAGGATCCGACCCTCAAGAAGGATTGGGAGTGACGGATGCTCCTCTTGCTGCTTGCATCTATAAGGCTATGGATTCTAGGATGACTTTAAGACACCATTGATCATCGGTTGGGTTTTCTATAGCAGCTAGCTCATTGGCAAAGGCATAGACATTAGCATAGGGTGTAGTAAAAACCCTTTGGCTAGCTACTTCCATGAACTCAGTGTCGAGGTTGCGTGAAGCAGATGCCCTGAAGGCGTCATGTTCCTCACATTGTCGTTCTCTTTCTTCTTCTTGTTGGCGTTGGTTGTACTCTGCTTCTACTGCCAAGCGTTGCCACTCAACGTCTCGATAGGCTACCTAGTACCATTCCCACTCTTACCTATGGTGTTGGGCACGATTATGACAAGCCTGTTGTGCTCTATTCTTCCTTTCCCTAGCTTCCTTCTGTTCATCAGTCTCTCTGGTAGGTGCCAGGGTGTCAGGGGAGATGTTAGACAAGGTTTCTTCTTTGTCTTGGATATCTAGTGCTTGAGGCATAGGGATTTTAGGTGGGTGACCGGCCATAAAGACTTCCCTAGAATGACTTGGAGCTGAGTGATTCCTAGATTCCATAGTCATCGCACTGTCCAAAACCTCTGTAGAACCATGGTCGTCGTTGGCTGGAAGAGTGCTATCATCCTAGTACAGCAAGAGCTCTACCATGTTGACTAGGTGAGATGGATCTATAGAAGAAGTGTTGGGTCAAACACCCAGCAAATGAACGAGCCTCCCTCAGGTGTGATGGACAAAACCATGCCTTTTTGGGCACCTATCAATGGGATCTCTTGCTCTGACTGCATGAGATAGCTAATTGTATCTTGATAGATTAAAGCTGTAATCTTGAGTCCGAGTGGAAAACAGCTTGGTTCTTCAGCTTGGACTTCAGATAGGATCTCCAACTTGGAAAGCTTGCTCATGTCCGAGTGCGAGTCTTGGTTCTTGCTGGCCTCCTTTGTCCTAGTTGGATAGGGAATCGAGAGGTAAGAAAACTTCTCGGTGAGTTGATCCAGCGTGGTCGTAGAGATGGCTGGGGAAGCCTAAAGCGCTGGGATCTCCATGAGGTGACTTTGGAGCTTGCCGTTGTCGTCCATCTTGTAGATCCAAGAGCCGAAGATGAAGGTGGTTCCCACCAAGAAAATCATGTTGTCGAGGTCCACTAAGCTCTCGATCGCGAAGTCGCCAAAATCCCCTACCTGGCATGCTAGCTGTCGGTGTTTGATGACCGACAACTCATCATGGTGTTACCTAGGATGATGTCCAAAGGGCTTCGATGTACACAGAACTCGATAGTAAACGCAAAGAGACAAACGATTTATACTGGTTCAGGCCCTTGTGATCGAGTAATAGCCTTTACGTCCATTCAGTGTATTGCCTTTTGCGTTGGATTGATTGGTATGATTGTTAGGGTTACAAGGGTGCACCGTACCTCTCTTTATATAGGAGAGAGGGTAAGAGCGTGCAACTAGTCCTAGATGGTTACAATAGAAGAGTCCTAGTCCTATTATAGAATCCAGCTTTCTTAGTAAACCGACTAAGTAGATCTTGATAGCTTGAAGTCCATGAAAACTTGTCTCACGTCCTTCAGTAGATCATGGGCTTGCCCAAGGCCCATCTGAGTAGTAACCCCTATGGGGAACTGTAACACCCTAAAATTTGCTTCTCGTGAAATAGAGCTAAAATGATTTAATTTTGTATTTTTATGCTCATGAAAACAAGGGGAAATAATAAATTTTCATTAGATTAAAATTTATCTTAAGGTAGAAACGTGTTTGTTGGATTCATGCTGGTCGCACCTTGTGTTTCTATGTGCAAAATGCCTTTCTTTTTAAAAATACATTTAGGAGACGAATATCTATCTCTAGGAATTTTCCAGCTTCTTTCTGGAATTTAATTCCTAACTCCATCACCTTAATCTTTAAGTTCCAAGTTCCCAACAATCTTTTCTTAAGCTCCAAATACTTTATTTGGATTCATCATGTTCCAAAGTGTCTCTGAGATTTTTCCAAGGTTTTAAATCTCTGGCTATAGCCTCCGCTATCTCCGGCTATAGCTATTTGAGAATAATTTAGCTAAGTTTTTCTATATACAATTTAGCCCTTAGCTGCCGCAATAGCCCGCTATAGCCGACTATAGCCTGTTTTCGGACACAGAAAGCTAAATGGCATAGCCGGCTATTTAAAACCTTGGATTTTCCCCAAATTTTCGGAGGTCTCAGAGTATTTTTCGTGGCTTCAATATCATTTCTAGATTTTTCTAAAATTATTTTATTTGTGAAATTAATTAATTCCAAAAATAAATAATATACCTCATTTTCAAACCAACTCTCAAAGCGCATGTGCAATAATCCTAATAAATCTCAAAGGCCCATGTATTTATTTACTAATGGGCTTTAATGATTATTTATGCCCATTAGTAAATGTGGAGGGTGCAACATCAATTAGTACCATATTACTAGTTGATGTAGATGTGGGGAGTTTTTCTCCCTATAAATATGTACCAACCCCTTAGGCAAAGCATACCAAAACTACCGTAAGGGGAGCCCCTAGTTTGAGAAATCCCTTGTGTAGTAAATTAGATTTTTCTCCTCCTCTCGTCGTCGCCGCCGCATTGCCAGCCCGGCCATCCTCTCCTTTGTGCAACAAATCGAGCCCACCCCTACACAGCTGCTATTGCCATGGCCATGTGGTGGCTGTATGGGAGGCCAAAGGATGAAGATGAGGTAATTACAAAATTACCACCAGTTCGTAATATCGTCGTCAAATATTCGTTTTAAGTTCGTTTCTAGTCGTTCCAATTGTGTTAGGTTCGTATCGATGTGATCTACATGCTAGTGTCATCATTTTTCATGTCAAGTGACTTTTATATATATGCTTAAATATTAATTTGATTAATATGCATGCAACTAGTTTTTATAAATAAAAACAACATAATTATATGCAATGCTCTTTTGCAAATAAGTTTTAACATGACTAGTTGCTAACATAAATATGTTTCTAAATGATAATATGTTTAGTCCAAACACACATATCAAATTTTATTAGATGTCCTCACATGTCAGTTTGTATTTGCAAGTTAAAGTTGAATTGTCAGAAATAATATAAAAATATTTATAAATAAAATATGATTAGCTTCAACTCAGTTTTTAAGTATAAATATGATTTGTTTAATCTAAATTAATGCTACTCACATAGTTTTTCCTAATTAACATAAATCAAGCTTATAGTCTTCTCTTTCCTTTTATAATATAAAACCTTGTAGTCGTTTCTTTACAACCATAGTTCTGATTAGCGTGCTTTTTCATGTCTGTGTGTTCGTAGCGGCATCTAGAGCATCTTTAAAACCTGTTTACTTGCTATTTATTATGTTTGGTGTACTGTTCTAATTTAGTTCTATTGTTTGCTTCGTGTATGACTGCATGGATGCTTGTGTGGTGCTTTACGATCATGTCCAGTCGGTGAGCTTTGCGTTGGTGATATAAAAGAAGTGGATGATCCAGAAGAAGTCCTTTGGAGGTTGCAATTCAATAGAAGTATATGAGTTTAAGGCAAGTATAGCATGGGATCTTCCTTGTTGTCCTATACACCTTTAATCATTTAATGCATGCTGCATGTGTCACCTTGACTACCACTAAGGATTTCCTAGTTTTTTGTACTGGTACCTTGATACCATTGGGTTATTGCATTGGGTAGCTTTGCTAGTGCTCAACTACAACCATGATCTTGTAACTTGACTAATGGTATATGCAATAAACATAAAAGATGCTTTTTAGCAACATGGAACAAGGGGGCTAGAGCATTGGGCTTTTTTATTGTGCTCTAGATTCCTCTCCCTAAGGACTTATCTATAAGTGATCATCCGGAACTTATAGTACAACTCTGAGGGCTACATGGCTCTGGCTTTAGCTTAGTATGATGACCTTTTCTAGCTTGTTAGTAGTTACCTTTATGGTGCAAGAGGGGCTACGACAGGTATGATCTCAGCCAGCCAAGAGGGTGCACTTTGGTTTCTTGGTATTTTGTTAGTCACTCCTTGGAGGGGGGTTCATGCTTATTGATGGGGAAACCTTAGCAGCCCTAACTTGTTAGACAAACCTTTGAAAGGCTTCATAGTGAACCCTACTGACCTTCCTTGGTAGTGGGTCAAGAGGCTGATCACCTCAGGCGAAAGGGTAAATCATGACTCATAGTGAAAGTGTACAACCTCTACAGAGTGTAAAACTAGTATATCAGTCGTGCTTATGGTCACAAGCGGCCTTGGAACATTTACGGAATAGATGATGAACACTGATGATACCGATGATGAAGATGCTCACTAATGATCACTGTTTATGCTATTCATTATTCATGTTTACCTGATCATGTGTTTATGTGGGCTTGTGGATAAACTTGTTGCCACCCTATTGCTAAAATTATGACTCATTAAAAGCTAATCGCAGTTAACCAGTGTTAGCCTTTTAAGCCTCATGAACCCCATGTTATATTTGTTGAGTACGACATGTACTTACGCTTGCTTTACTTTTTAAATCTTTGGAAAATCATGGATGGGTACCAGATTGCTAGAGTTTGGAGGAATTAGGCTTGTGATCAACCAGTCAGTTGTCCCTATGGAATTGGAGTCTTCACCCAAAGATCGGAGTTGTCTTTTTGCTATTTACTGTCTAAGGTTATATCCTTTATACTAAGTATGTTATATATTGAGCATTGTCTTTTGATATTACCCTTATTTGTAGCTATATGTGAGATTTGACTTCCTGGGCTCAAATATGGTGCGTATCTGGTTTTGTTCTTAAAACTAGGTGCTACAAAGTGGTATCAGAGCAATGCTGACTGTAGGACGCAAGCCTAGTAGAAACTAGTCATTTTAAGGTTTAGAAGTTGCTACAAAAACCGTTGCTCTATGAACCTTGATATTTTCTTCTCTACTATATCTCTACCCTTGTTATTCATCGCTACCTTGGTGCTTATTTTGAAGTCTTTGTTCTCATCTTCACTCCTTGATTTGATATGCTTTTAGAACTATTCCTCATCACATTCTTGTGTAATCTAAAGATGAGTCTTAGGATTGTTATCCCTACTACAATGAGGATGATAGTATCGCAAGTTGAGTCAATGATTGAATTGTGCACCTTTAGTGTTTTGTTGAATTGTCATTATACTTCTGCTTGTTTTTAATCTTTGTAATGATTGCAATGATCTTGTTGGGTGTTCCCACAATTTCATTTAGTTTATAGGCTTAAGGTATAAGGATTAATGAAATAAATAGTCGGGTTTTGGTTCTCTTCTATTTTCTCTATCGTGCCTTCGGAGCAACCTATCTTGATCAGTTTATATTTCTATCTTTGGACTACCAAAAAATCATGAAAAAAATCTAGACGACATTAGACTTCAATATCTTTCTCTAACCACAATAATTACCTTGATAGCTATGTTGGTTATGGAGTTATGAAAATCACAAGATGATACATCGATGCTATTAGAAGCCTAGAATAGTTTCTATTGTTTACTGCTTTCGACTACCTGAACTATAGAATTTGGAAAAGTGTTCTATAAGGATGTTGTGAAGAATTTGATAAGCTTTCCAACAATATAAACTGTAGCTCTATTGGATTAACAGAATGGGAGTTACAGCTGTTTTACTGTGCTATTGTTTTTCTGCTCGCGAGGAATTTCAGATTTCATATTCTTGCTCATACACGAGAGTATCATTGGGATGTCAGAACGTCTTGATACTAGTTAGCTCATCTAGAAAAAGGTGCAAGCTACCCTTTTTGACCCCTAGTTTAATTTTTCTTAAGGGGGGTAGCCAAGTTGAAGAATTTGCAAGATGAAGTATCAAATGTTCTAGTTTGCGTAGCGGAAGCGTGGTGGGCCCATATCCCATAGGTCCCAGGATCGAAACCTTTAGAGGAACAAACACCTTTGGAGGAGATCAATAAGACAAACAATCATGCCTATGCAAACTATCCAACTAAGAAGGGTCTGAATGCTCAAGGTGCTATATGAAGTTCAGTTATGCTCTCTAGCTCTCACTTGGAAGAATCGGTTAATCTGATGAGAAAGGTGGTACTCAAGGATGTGAGAGAGAAACTTAGTGTCTTTAATAATGAGGTTTGATTAGAGGTTCAAGGGAAGTTTATCCAAGACCATCAAGATATTGATAGTGTTACTAGAGAAGGTTTAAGTTTGGATCAAGAGACCCTAGCTAAGTATTTAAAGGAGTAAAAAAAGAGGTTGAGGTAAAACCTATGTATTAACTTTGCTAGATCAGGACAAGAGTTTTTTATATCTACTATGATGCACCTTATCAAGGTGTGGGATGTGTCCTTATGTAAGAAGAAAAAATATAGGTTTAAGCAAGAAAACATGAGATGAAACATCTGACGTATTATCTAGAGTTATCCATTATGGAGCATGGAGGTACTATCTACTTGGGCATGATAAGTGACATCTATAAGGATCATAAGAATCTAAGGAACATATTCACAAAGTTGGTTTTGAGCATATGAGATCATCATTGGTTCGGTATTGATCAAGATTATGACTTGGAAAAGTGCTATCACTTGGAGAAACAAAAGTCGTTGTCGATGTCTTTAGCAAGAGAGAGTTATGCTAAGAAGATTCGAACGACACCATGGACTAAGAATAGTCATTTGAGAGTTGAGCAACTTGATCTGAGTATCTGAAGTCACTAATGTTTTAAAGTTGGCAATAGAATCTACTTTAGACTAAGAAAGTAAGGAAGCTCCGTTGGAAGGTGAATATTTTAAGAAAAAGAATTGATATTATGGACTAAAAAGGAAAGGTGGCCTAGTGATTGGAGTTACCTGAGTATTGTTTGGAGTACCTTTTAGAATCTTGGAATTAGTTTGACAAGTTACTTGGAGTATGGTTAACAGGTATGCAAAGTAAAGAAGAATCCAAAGGCGAAGAATCTATATCTCTATGATCACCATCTCCCGAATCTCAAGGACCAGATTCATCTTAAGGGGGGTAGAATTGTAACACCCTAAAATTTGCTTCTCTTGAAATAGAGCTAAAATAGTTTAATTTTGTATTTTTATGCTCATGAAAACATGGGGAAGTAATAATTTTTCGTTAGATTAAAATTTATCTTAAGGTAGAAACGTGTTTGTTGCATTCATGCTGGTCGCACCTTGTGTTTCTATGAGAAAAATGTGTTTTTTTAAAAATACATTTAGGAGACGAATATCTATCTCTAGGAATTTTCTAGCCTCTTTCTGGAATTTAATTCCTACCACCTTCACCTTAATCTTTATGTTCCAAGTTTCCAACAATCTTTTCATGAGCTTCAAATACTTTATTTGGATTCATCATGTTCCAAAGTGTCTCTCGGATTTTCCCCCAAATTTTCAGAGGTCTCAGAGTATTTTTCGTGGCTTAAATATCAATTCTGGACTTTTCTAAAATGATTTTATTCGTGAAATTAATTAATTCTGAAAATAAATAATATATCTCATTTTCCAACCAACTCTCAAAGCCCATATGCAATAATCCTAATAAATCTCAAAGGCCCATGTATTTATTTACTAATGGGCTTTAATGATTATTTAGGTCCATTAGTAAATATGGAGGGTGCAACATTAATTATTACAATATTACTAGTTGATGTAGATGTGGGCAGTTTTTCTCCCTACCTCTCGTCGTACCAACCCCTTGGGCAAAGCACACCAAAACTACCATAAGGGGAGCCCCTAATTTGGGAAATCCATCGTGTAGTAAATTAGATTTTTCTCCTCCTCTCGTCGTCGCCGTCGCCGTCGCTGCCGCACTGCCCAGCCCGACATCCTGTCCTTCATGCAACAAGTCGAGTCCACCCCTACGCAGCTGCTGTTGCCATGGCCATGTGGTGGCTGTACGGGAGGCCAAAGGATGAAGATGAGGTAATTACAAAATTACCACCAGTTCGTAATATCATCGTCGTATATTCGTTTTAAGTCGTATATTCGTTTTAAGTCCATTTTGAGTCGTTCCAATTGCGTTAGATTCGTATCGATGTGATCTATATGCTAGTGTCATCGTTTTTCATGTCAAGTGACTTTTATATATATGCATAAATATTAATTTGATTAATATGCATGCAACTAGTTTTTATAAATAAAAGCAACATAATTATATACAATGCTCTTTTGCAAATAAGTTTTAACATGACTAGTTGCTAACATAAATATGATTCTAAATTATAATATGTTTAGTCTAAACACACATATCAAATTTTATTAGATGCTCTCACATGTCAGTTTGTATTTGCAAGTTAAAGTTGAATTGTCAGAAATGATATAAAAATATTTATAAATAAAATATGATTAGCTTCAACTCAGTTTTTAAGTATAAATATGATTTGTTTAATCTAAATTAATGCTACTCACATAGTTTTTTCCTAATTAACATAAATCAAGCTTGTAGTCTTCTCTTTCCTTTTATAATATAAAACCCTATAGTCGTTTCTTTACAACCGTAGTTCTGATTAGCGTGCTTTTCATGTCTGTGTGTTCATAGCGACATCTAGAACATCTTTAAAACCTTTTTACTCGTTATTTATTATGTTTGGTGTACTGTTCTAATTTAGTTCTATTTGTTTGCTTCGTGTATGATTGCATGGATGCTTGTGTGGTGCTTTATGATCATGTCCAGTCGGCGAGCTTTGCGTTGGTGATATAAAAGAAGTGGGTGATCCAGAAGAAGTCCTTTGGAGGTTACAATTCAATAGAAGAAGTATCTGAGTTTAAGGCAAGTATATCATGGGATCTTCCTTGTTATCCTATACACCTTTAATCATTTAATGCATGCTGCATGTCTACCTTGACTACCACTAAGGATTTCCTAGTCTTTTGTACTGGTACCTTGATACCTTTGGGTTATTGCATTAGGTAGCTTTGCTAGTGCTCAACTACAACCATGATCTTGTAACTTGACTAATGGTATATACAATAAACACTAAAAGATGCTTTTTAGCAACATGGAACAAGGGGGCTAGAGCATTGGGCTATTTTTATGGTGCTTTAGATTCCTCTCCCTAAAGACTTATTTGTAAGTGATCATCCGGAACTTACAGTACAACTATGAGGTCTACATGGCTCTAACTTTAGCTCAGTATAAGGACCTTTTCTAGCATGTTAGTGGTTACCTTTATGGCACAAGAGGGGCTCTGACAGGTATGAACTCATCCTGCCAAGAGGGTGCACTTTGGTTTCTTGGTATTTTGTTAGTCACTCCTTGGAGGGGGGTCCATGCTTATTGATGGGGAAACCTTAGCGGTCGTAACTTGTTAGATGAACCTTTGAAAGGCTTTATAGTAAACCCTACCAACCTTCCTTGGTAGTGGGTCAAAAGGCTGGTCACCTCGGGTGAAAGGGTAAATCACGACTCACAGTGAAAGTGTACAACCTCTGCAGAGTGTAAAACTAGTATATCAGTCATGCTCACGGGCACGAGCGGCCTTGGAACATTTACGGAATAGATGATGATACCGATGATGAAGATGCTCACTAATGATTATTGTTTATGCTACTCATTATTCATGTTTACCTGATCATGTGTTTATGTGGGCTTATGGATAAACTTGTTGCCACCCTATTGCTAAAATCATGACTCATTAAAAGCTAATCGTAGTTAACCAGTGTTAGCCTTTTAAGCCTCATGAACCCCATGTTATATTTGTTGAGTATGACATGTACTTACACTTGCTTTACTTTTAAAATCTTTGGAAAATTCCGGATGGGTGCCAGATTGCTAGAGTTTGGAGGAATTAGCCTTGTAATCAACCAGTCAGTTGTCCCTGTGGAATTGGAGTCTTCACCCGAAGATCAGAGTTGTCTTTCCACTGTTTGTTGTCTAAGGTTATATACTTTATACTAAGTACGTTATATATTGAGCATTATCTTTTGATATTACCCTTATTTGTGGCTATATGTGAGATTTGACTTCCTGGACTCACATCTGTGATGGCCCTAGCATGCGAGGCCTGCCGAGATGGCTGCATCACCCATGCCACACTTTAGCTTTAGGTCGACGAACAATTCAAGTTCATCACGTCCAAGGCGCTCTTTATGCTCTACGTGGAGGTAGCTCCAACAGGGTGTCGGGACTATAACATCTACCTATAGGATGAAACATCTAATCTTGCGGCCGACCATGCTATGGAAATGCCCGGCTATGGCCACGCAGTTCCCGCAAGTGCATCACCAAGTGGTTTGGCAGGAGCTCCACCTACCTAATGTGCCATCTTGATTTGTCTACATATCTTGACTCGGTAGTGTAGAGATTCCTCTCGCACTTCACCGAAGAAGATTATTGATTATATGCTCATTGTTTTTTGTTGTATAAAATACCTATTATGCATCATACTTCTCTATATATATTTGGTCAAAATTCAGAATCTTTAAGTAAATCTCTGCTCCATCGCTCTAACTGCCAAGATCTTGTCTACAACTCCGCTTGTTTTCCTTCCTTGCTAGAGCTCTCCGATTCCCTCTATAGATCTAAACCACGGGGAACGTGCGGTTGCCTTCTTGTACATGTGCTCAACACATAAAATACATGACTTCATGCTAGTAGGCCAGACACCCAAGGCAACAAAAAAAACAAACAGAAACCAACTGAGGAAACTTCATCCACTATAGCATCTTCACTGTCCGAGGTGTTCAAAAAATGGTAGGCGGACTTTCTTGCTTGTTCAGTAACATTTCAACACCAGTGGCTCTTCTTTTCTGTATTAGATTAAGGCTAGACTTGCTCCTCGGTTTAAGTTTCTAGCAAGTTTAACAAAGTTTGACACAGACATGTAAATAACACAACATATATTAGCAAGGGTTGATACTACATGAGCTCAACAACTCTGGTAATGCATTGTTGCCCAACAACCGCACGAACAACAACTTCAACGATTAGGCATTGCTTAGCTCAGTCATGTACACGACACCCCCAAGTCACAAGCAACCTATTCTGTTCTCCTGGCTCCACACCTAGCTACCAAAACACATCATTTGTTGTAGAGTACACATCCGTGGTATGGTAAGTAGTTGCCATCTATAAACATGATTTTAGTTAGAACAGATGACAATCGAGGAAAGGGGGAAAGCAATGAGGTTAGCAAACACAATAATAAGTTCATACAAATAGTATGGTTTGATATGAAGCACATTACCTTTATCCAAATCCTAAAACCACCAAGGAACATGATTGGGCAAATGCAAACGGGTGAGAGAAGGGGAGCAAACAGATTGATGCAATGCTATCGGACGAGGAAAGGGGGACGGTCCTTTCATATAGACCTTGCACGGTTGACGAGAGTGAAGTGAATGCGGCAGGAAAGCTGGACATAAGAAGGAATTGAGAAAAGGAGCTTTTGACCACCATGACACGCTTGAGACTTGAATGCCTAGTGCAGTTGTGATGGGTCTTTTCTGTACTTTTTTTACTCCAATCCAAGAAGTCACAATAGTCAAGGGGCAGACTAGTTGCTACAACATTCAAAATTGATGACCCTTTATACTATGTCCTATGAGATCAAATATACAGCGACCGAACTTTCTTGCGTTCATAGTAAAATTTAACAGTTATATCTCATCCGTTATGCATTAGATCTAGGTGATACTTGTGGAGATGAACTCCTCATTGCATGGTTCTTGCAAGTTCAACAAATTTTATCGAATACTACTGATACGTGTTTGGTTCTTACAAGATCAAAGCCACTCATGACTACTAGTACTACTAATACATGTTTGGTTCAACAAACCAAGGCACAAAGCAACCCTTGAGTGGTTTCGATGAGTGAATTGAATGTATGAGGAAAGCCTCTGTAGTTATTTCACTCCAAGCATTCACACCAGTCGAGGGGCAGACTGAAGAGTGAAGACGAGTTGCTCTTGCTTCCGTAAGCAATTTCCCTTGCTTGGTTTTGCATAGTAGCAGCTAGCTAGAGATGGCTACATGGTTTCATAGGCCCTGATCGTCTACACTCGCTTAGCCATGGCTGAAGATGCCGCTTCAAATCCAACAACCTTACTAGTACTTCATGCATGCAGCCACACCCGACGCAACTGTTCTTTGTAGCATAGCCAATCTAGCAAAAGTTCTAATCAAAGCTCAGTAGTAGAGTAAAATGTCCAGGCTGGTCAAATTTACATGACTTGGACTATGAGGCATGCATACAACTAACAAGAAATAGGTAAACATCATTTCATCAATATTGTACTTGTCTATATATATTTAGTCAACAGAGTTTAACCCACCTAATACAAAGTTTAACAAAAGTCCATTTACATGGATATTATTGCAACAATATAAACTAAAGAACATCACAATTGTCTCCAGTGAACATTGAAAACACAAATCAGAACATCAGTGTTATGAGATACTAGAACATCACACCTATTTCAGAAATAGAGAACAAGGGCATATCTCTAATGCCATAGATACTAAACGTTAACATCATCTGACCATGTTGCTACTGCTCGGTTGAAAGGAACTACACAAACTCCACCAATCTCTAGATCATTCAGATGGATTGAAAGATAATGGAAATGATGAGAAAATACTTGTGACCATGTTGCTACTGCTCGGTTGAAAGGAACTGCACAAACTCCACCAATCTCTGGATCATTCAGATGGATTGAAAGATAATGGAAACGATGAGAAAATACTTCTGCACCACTAAACTCATAGCGGTATGAAAGCAAAGTCTAGAGATCTGCATTTGAATGAACTGCAACAAACACATAGGGTCCTAGATGATCTTTAGCAAGAAGGTAGTTTCGATGGCCAAGAACTTGATAAACAACTATAGAAGCAATGTACCACCTACTGTAAAAGTTAGAATGCACTACAAGCCCTACAAATCTTGTTTGTAGGCCATGGCGAACACGAAGCTTGTGGAAGACATAGCGATACATAGACATGTCCCAAGAATGATCATAGTTATCCATGATATGTGTAAAAAAGAAAACAATATGCAAAAAAAAATGAAGAACAAAGATGCCCATTAGTAGGCTGGAGGGCAAAAGCTATGGGATGGAACTAAAGCAGGAGCTCTGGAGAGCCTTCCTCTCACCCCTTGTCTTTGTTGTTATATAGTTCGTGGGTCGTGGACCACCCCATGACCTATGCACGTGCCTACGCACCCACAACCCCACATATATGGCGCAAGAGTTGACAAGATCTATATTTTGTTGTTTCATCAAAACTATGATCCGGCCTGTCAAGATTTCTTTAGTATCGGACTATCTTAGGCCCTGTTTGGATGGACTACAACTAGTTAGCCATGGCTAAAAAATCAGCCAATTAGTTGTGTTATTAGTTCATACTTGTTTATATCCTGAACTAATTATTGGGTTCTATAGACTAGAACTAGTTGTTAGCCCTTGGTAGTCGGGTTCTATGGACTAGTTGGATGGCCCCTGTATTTCGTAGTGATCTAGATCATCTATATTTTGTAGGGTCAGAATGTCTTAGGGTCCAGAAAATTTCAACATCTATACACCCATGTTCTCTGATCAGAAAGCACGAACACCGTTAGTATAACAAGTTACCAAATGACCAAAGGACCTGAGCTACACCACGCTCAACAGTTTAACTAGCCTAATACAAAGTTCAATAAAAGTTAACACAGAAATGCATGCAAATAAGACTTCACATATGGTCATCCCACACACCAAACCTAGTGATGACTTGTACTACTGATACATCCCACAGATCAAGGGTCGAGGTGGGCGTGCAGGATGTTGTCGTCCACGTTCATCTTCTCGCTAAGACGGCGTTGGTGACTGGCTCGAGGCTCATAAACAATGGGAACATACTCGAGCGATGGAAAGTACACACCGACTATGACTCCAGCAAGGAGGAGGATGATTCAGAGTATTGGCGAGTCAGCGAATCACAAAAGCGCTAGCTAGGAGGATGCTTTTAATTTTTTTCTCTTCTCTGGAAACTCAAAGCACCTTAGAATCCATGACTACTTTTCCATGGTGGGAAATCCATGGGGATGTCATTTGAATAACCCATTTAGTTTTTTTGAAGGATTTTCCATCCATGGGCATGCCTTCCCCTTCCTTCCTAATTATAGGCCTTAGTTCAAATAGTCGCAGATGCAGTCACACACAAAAAAAATCGCCAGTTGCAGCGCAATAAGCTATAGCGGGCAGGTTTATTTTTTATTTTTTGGTAATTTTTAGGTGTCAAATTCATGGATCTTTTATGTTTATTTATATTATGAAAAAACAAAAAAGGCAGCAACTAACTGATCGGATATATAAATAGGTGCACAAGAGAAAAAAATGAAAAGATGGATATTAGGTAAGTACAACATTTTGTCGTAATCTTTTCTTATTAAAACACGGAATAAATTCAGGTCTCTGCTAAGCACCACGCCAAGCAGTTCTGCCAACACACCCCAAAAATTTGATTTCGCACCGCGCCAAGCAGTCCTACCAACACGCACCGAAAATTAGATGTCTCTCTTTTGCCCTCCGCGCGGAAAACAAGTTTACCACGTCATCGATTTTAGACAAGGGCACTTGTGGTAATTTGATGCCACATAAAAGTGTAAAGAGTCACCATCTCTGCCTCCATCTCCATTCTCTAGCCACACCATCTCTCCTCTAGCTCCAAATCCTAGTCCCATGGCCTCCCTCTCCACTCTCCAGCCACCCCCTCTGCCACTCCACTCTAAACCCTAGGTGCCATCGGAACAATAGGTCGATCAGCTGACGGTGGAAGGACCGCTTCGATGATGTTACAAGCCGGATCCGAATCCCCTACCTAGCTCAGCACCTGTCACAATTGATCGGATCTAATCCCTAAGTGAAGCTAGATCTGGTACCCCTTCATCAACATCAGACGCACTAGCTCTGCGACCATGATGATAGGACGGCGGTGCCGATGATAAAGCAAAGCCACAGAACACGGAGGAAGAGGTACCCAAATTACTTTTATGATGTGTGCTCTACTGTAGTGGCTGAACCAAGGATATGTAGATAGCGATGTGGTTACATATTTTCTATAGTTAGTGTAGCCAACATGTGCTTTATTGGATTAATGACTTCTGTATACATTGTAGTTACTAGTTAGGCATTTATTTACATACTCTTGCTCTATTGCATTGACATTCTATAGACGCTTTAGTTAAAAAATGCCTTTGTAATCAAGATGAACAGCCACTAACTGCTTATGAACAAGCACGGGATGCAAAAATCACAAGGAATCATAGAAAGATGGAAGAATATGGAATACGTGTGGGCCCAAAACCTATGTCTCCAAAGGCAAAAAAAACTCAAGCACGAACAGTAGACACGATGAAGATTTTGAATATATCCCTGAACTAGGCGAGGTAGTTGAGGGATTTGATGATATAGATAAAACTGATTCATATTTAGAAGATGAGCCAGTGCCCCTATCAATTGAGGTGTTTGTTCTATCTTGTATTTAGTTCGGAGGGGGAGGGGGGTTTAGGTAGCCATGCAATGCTTTACTGCTTGGATAGCAATGGAATTTGTACATGCTTGCTGCTTAAGTTTGTATCTTCAATTTCAGTGTCTAGGTCGAAGAAGCCATAGAGGAGGCTCTGCCAGTAGGACAAAAGACAATGCTGCCATGAGTCCTAGGCAAAGCCCTCCAAGCGAGTGAGGTCAACACCACTAGAACTGGCTTCTCATGGAGTTTGTACTCATAGGTCTTCCACTGGCAAAAGGGTGGAGGTAGCAGCAGTAGGTGAACATAATTCTCCATCACGACCGACACCCGGACCCAGGGATCAATTCCAAGTTGATAAATTGACTGGAGACATTGGTCGGGATGGCACCCTTCCTAGCCCTAAGAGAGACTCCACATGGCCAAATGATTATAGCCCTGCTGAAAAGGAGACCTCTCAGCAAACTCATGTCTCCCCCACCCGTAGAACAATGAAATTTGCCAAGGTCAGTATTACCTTACTGATGTCTATCAATCAATTTGCACTAGTTTTTTGATATTCATGTAACTTTTCTAACAATCTAAATGTATGAAAATTATGTAGTACCATTGCCAGGAAGAGTGAGGAAGCCGAGGCCTCGAACTCGTGGAATTATGCTTGACAAAATGAGCAAATCACTGGGAGGATTGAGGATGCGCATCTCTATTGCCGAGGGGAACAGAAGGCCACATGATCCAGTGCAAGCTGCAAAGTTTGCCTCATAGGTAGGTGTAGTAGTTAGGCTTGAAGTACTAATTTTGACGCATTGGAAACAATACAAGGGAGAGGCCCATCACCGTCTATTGCACAAGATTTGTGGAAAGGCTAAATGTATGTATGGGTATCCCCACTTGACATTCAACTCTAATTTGAGCAACTTTAATAGATTTACTTTCATTCACACTACTGTGTGTAGGGAAGGCTACGTGTTAACAGTGCTCACTCACCAACAAAAGAAGCTTGCCGGAATGTAATGTAGTCTATGGTACGGCAGGAACGCTACAGGTTGAAGAAAAAATACTATGTTGTAAAAATACTAGGTTGAAGAACAAGCGAAACCATGCAAAAGTGAAGTACCACCAGGCTACAAGATCTCGCTCCTATGATGTCCAGCTATAAAAATTTATAAGTGATGGTTGTGTTTTATTGTTACTCTTGCCTTTTTATAAAAATAAACCAAAACTCAAGTGCAATGAGAACAGAAGGAGAATAAGAGGAAGTGTAACACCCGTGTTTTTGCATCATGATAAAATCCACTAAAAATTTGAACTTTTTAAATTTACAACAAATTAAAAACTTGACTATTTATTTTCCGCAAAACCATGTTTTCTAAAAACCCTACATAAAAATCCCACCATATGCATTTCTATGTTTTGTAGGATTTAGTTGTAGCACCAGAGGTATTTTCTAGGATTAGAAAATCACCACGCATTTAATTATTAGCATTTGTGCTTGGAATGTTTGCATGCTTGATTGAATGCTTGCGTGAGATGTTTGCTTGAATGATTGTATGTTTGTCTAAATGCTTGTCTTCTGGAATTTATTTGTGGCACCAAAATAACTTCCCTTAATTTCTGAATCTATTCTTGAATTATTTAAAACCCTTTCTCTCATTTTATAGAGGTAGAAAATGCATCATAGATATGAACAATATTTTGTTACATTCTCTTCTTGATTATAATAGTCATCGCATTAATAAATTATAGGTTTAACTTTTCTTTCCAATATTCCCTCCTTAATTTTCATTTATAGAAAACCTAGAAGTATGAGATCATTACTTTATGTCATAGTTATAATAGAATATATATATATATATATATAATATTTAGGAAATACCTCATGAATACTAGTATTACATTCTTTAATTTTCTAGTGATTAGTAATACATTATCTATCTATCAATTACAAAGGGAAATAATATATATACATGGTTACATTTTCAGAAATATTTAGAACTATATCATGATTACAATATATTTGTATTACATTCCTTTTTCTAGAAAATACATCATCTATCTATAATAGATATAGGAATATATATATTGTTACATTTTCTAGGAGGATAGGTTGTCTTCTATGGTCCAGTTGGCGTGGATGCTATGTGATCTTCCACGTTAAGCTTTTGAGATTTTGGCCACGTTCGAGCCCATGATTATTGTTTGTGCCATGTTCGAGCCATGTTGTTATTTATTGTGATGATTAGGTGTCATCATGTTGGGATGATTAGGTATCATCTGGGATTTGTGTGTTTCCAACCCCTAAGAAGTTGTGGTAGAGTTATATGGACATCTAAGGTCACGTACATTTGGGTATGGGATCTCGTTAGGTCTGTTTCTGCCACCGTACATGGTTAGAGGTTGTGCCTATCATGTGGGGAATTTTGTACACCTCTACAAAGTTTATTGAATCTATTCGAATAGCCATGTCCTTGGAATGGGCAGATGCTAGGATGGGATACTATAATTAGACTTCTACAACTATGATAATCTGGTAAGACGTATTTTACTAATTCGGTAATTATAATGAACCTCGAGAACTAGTGAGAATGGTAATACTTTGTTAGGTCCAACTGATAATTATAACTACTTCACCTTACTGTTTCTACCTCTACCTATCCACCTCCACCACCATAACCACCTTCACATATAGCCTTCCCCTTCCACCTCACCTCCACCCAAAGTAACATGTTTTCTTAGAACTCTGATATAGGACCGCTATCTTAGAACTCTGATATATGATATAAGGCTAATGGCCCAAGCTATGTAACCCGAACCATGTAACATGTTTTCTCCATTAGCAATAAAAGTATGGTTTTTGATATCAATCTTGTTCGAATTGTGCATATCAGCTACTGATCTAGGGACTGATACATGATGCACAGAGGACCCTAAATTATGGGGCTCAATAGACTGGTATCAGAGCTATAATTGGACTATTGGACAAACCCTTAGCATGGCCGTTAGATAGGAATGATTTTTCTAAAAACTATTTTCAAAAATCTCTGCTTATAACCCTTGACTCTCACCTTACCTTGACCTTCTATGTCAAAAATAGTTTTTCCCTCCCTTCCCATCCCCTTCAAAATCACAAGTAGTATCAACAGGATAGATTAGGTCTTATTTAGGAAAAATAGGCTAGTATATAGATTAGGTAATAGAATAACCCTCCACGGTAGAAATGCGAACGTAGAACCTGATTGCTTGACCTATAACTAATTCTTTTGAGTGACCCTTGCATTGTTTAGTAACATCTGCCCCAATAGGCCTCCTCTCTCATCTTATGCTTTCCTTCCCTCTCTCACTTTCTACTAGGATAGATTCCCAACTCCCCTTGTGCTTTTACCTCTCACCCCATGCTTTAGAACCATTTCCTCATCTTGTGCTCTTCCCTCTTATTCCCTTTCTACTTAGAGTAGACTAGTAGGAAATAATACAAAAGAAGGACCACCTAGGATATTTGGAAGACCATCAGAGAATGAAGACAAGAAGAAAATCAACCACACCCATTCTACACCCATGCAACCCAAAGAAGTACACAACAAACCGCCTACAAAAGGCATAGACACCGCACATCATCACCGCCACTCGTGCTGTCACCTCCACCACCCAATGCCACTGTTCCTTTTGATCCTTGCTGCCCCTTTCACCCCAAGACACCCCGCCATCAATGCCAATCACCTACAAAAGCCCCTATTCAAGTGCCAATCAGTTTCAACAATTCAAGAAGAAGCCAAAAGAAAGTGTTGCCAGCTGAAGATTTTTGAAGAAAACATCAAGAAGATGGAGTATATCACTAAAAGCAAGAAGTCAAAGCCCTGAGATAATTGTTGAAATAAGAATGGAATAAAAATCCTAGAAATCTTGTTGGTGCCAAATGTATTTTGGAAAATTTTTGGGCTCAAATCATCAAGAAGAAAGAAGAAAGGAAAAATGTCACAGTCAATACTACTATCAAGAGATAAGAAGCCAAGAAGCCCCTCAAGTCACCCCATGACTTCCAGGATTTACACCGCAACCCGACAAAGACCACCGCCCACACGGTCATCAAGACTACACCGCCACCTGCATGGTCATCAAGACTACACCACCATAGTGTCCCACTATATAGTGAGACACATCCCCACTCCCTTCCTTCCTCCGCACACCTTCAGCCCCAGTCAAGACCAGTCAAAGCGTCTCAAAGAAGCCTCACCCCTGACAATTTATAAGAGAAGGAACCCCTTCACTTTCTAGTACCATCCCACGCTCTCTAAAGTATCCCACGGCCAGCCTTCTCCTCCCTTGAGCAAAAGCAAAAGTAGCCACACTCATCAACTTTCCACCTACAAAGCCACCATCATCGATTCCTCCCATGCCCACAAGAATGATAGGAGTTTGGATCAGTAGCTACTGCCTCCACATCAAAGGTTTTCCCAAGCTTTTGTTCACCACCATGAAGAAACTTAGAATCCAAGAGCGCCCACCATGAAGTTCATGACCACCTACCTACTGACCCTTGATGAGCAACATAATAGACAAGCCTCTAAATTAAGATAGTGCCTCCACTGAGACGAAGAAGCCAAGATCTACGCTAGGAAGCTCCACGTGTAGTTCGTCGAAGCACAAGCCCAAGCAGTAGCTATAGGACTACCATAGTCGAAGCCCTAAAGGACTACCATGCCGAGCAACTGAGGAATGCCTACCTCATCACCATACCCAAGCGAAGGATGCTTGCCACGCACAAGCAAGAACCCTTGATTTTAGAAGGAATCTCCGTCTACCCTCCAGAGCGAAGAAGATTGGACCTCGAAGCATCACCAGCACCATCGCCTATGGAAGTCTTAGACACTGAGCACCTCATTCCTCTCACTCAACCACTACCAAGAGAAGAAGCAGACCCATGACCCAGCTTAGTTGAAGGACCCCAAGAGCACCGGAATGAAGCCGCATCTTTCGATGAAGTAGACTAGCGACTCTCCAAGGAGATGTACTCGTAGTCCTACACCTCCCTTCCCTTCATTGTTGTAACTCCCCATCATAATCAAGAAGCTGTTTGTTTGGCTTGTGATCCCATAATAATCACATGCTTGTTCTCTAGCAAAATCAGATAAATAGGGTGTACACAACCAAAGCATCCCATAGAAGCCAAGTAAGGGTGATCACCAGATGAAGAATAATTTACATAGAAAATAATTAGATCTAAGAAGTAGAAGATTTAAGGATAAATCTTCTAAGTGGGGTAGATCCAAAACCCCTGATTTAGGAAAGAAAAAAATCATTGATAATATAGGGCAAAAAAAAGTTAAAAGATGCAAGTTTTTGGATGAGAAGTGGAATCCAAAGAAGATGAGAAATGGAACCCTAAGAAAACACTCGATTGTTGCTCAAGAGAAGCAAAACAAGAATAATGGTACCACAAGCCCGGATGAATTAAAGCTCAAGAAGTCATCATCACAGAGTGAAGCACAAGAAAACTAAGATGAATAGTTCTACAACTCAGAACAAAGGGTGATATGCATATTTGGAAGACGCCAAAAGATCAAGACCACTGAAGCAGCACTACAAGAAGACGATGGTATGTGGAAGAATACCAGAAGATCAAATTTTCTAAGTGGGGTAGCCCCCGAAGCCTGAATAAGATTGGAAGATAATTCAAGAAAAGGGGTACAAAGAGCGAAAATAGATCAAGCAGCTACCATTGGACAAGAAGTATACCTCCTCCCACTGGGATGTGATCCCCGATAGGGTGGTCACAGGGTGGTATTTTCTTGTTTGAATCGCGTGGTAATCGCCTTGGCAAGGCAATAGGGTTATACTCTTCCCGATAGAATGCTACCTCTGTATCAATAGGGTGGTACACTAACGGAATGAGGAACTCTCCGGAGAATAGCACAGTAAGGCAAAAGAAATCCCTCCCTCTCTAGACCTTTCTCTCTCTTTAGGATTTTCTCTCTCTAGGTTTTCCCCTCTCTCTAGATTTCTATCTAGTTTACTTGAATCTTGGGGATGAGATTCTTCTAAGTGGGTAGATCTGTAACACCCGTGTTTTTGCATCATGATAAAATCCATTAAAAAATTAAACTTTTTAAAATTTACAACAAATTAAAACTTGACTATTTATTTTCCGCAAAACCATGTTTTCTAAAAAACCTGCATCAAAATCCCACCATATGCATTTCTATGTTTCGTAGGATTTAGTTGTAGCACTAGATATATTTTCTAGGATTAGAAAATCGCCGCGCATTTAATTATTTGCATTTGTGCTTGGAATGTTTGCATGCTTGATTGAATGCTTGCGTGAGATGTTTGCTTGAATGATTGTATGTTTGTCTTAATGCTTGCCTTCTGGAATTTATTTGCAGCACCAAAATAACTTCCCTTAATTTCTGAATCCATTCTTGAATTATTTAAAACCCTTTCTCTCATTTTATAGAGGTAGAAAATGCATCATAGATATGAACAATATTTTGTTACATTCTTTTCTTGATTATAATAGCCATCACATTAATAAATTATAGGTTTAACTTTTCTTTCCAATATTCCCTCCTCAATTTTCATTTATAGAAAACCTAGAAGTATGAGATCATTACTTTATGTCATAGTTATAATAGAATATATATATAATATTTAGGAAATACCTCATGAATACTAGTATTACATTCTTTAATTTTCTAGTGATTAGCAATAAATTATCTATCTATCAATTACAAAGTGAAATAATATATATACATGGTTACATTTTCAGAAATATTTAGAACTATATCATGATTACAATATATTTGTATTACATTCCTTTTTCTAGAAAATACATCATCTATCTATAATAGATATAGGAATATATATTGTTACATTTTCTGGGAAATTGAAAATCCATCAATTCATTATTTACAAAAAAATTGAAAAGGAACTCCTATACTGTGCACTCCCCCTCCCCACCAAATGGGCTTAGCCCAGCCTGGCACGGCAACAGCTTGGCTCGGCCCAGGTCACAGCACGAGCACACCGCATCCTCCCCGCGCCATGTCCAAACCGTGTGGACTCCGCATCGCGCGCAGCAGCCCCTCCCCTCTCCCTTCTTTCGCTGACATGTGGACCTAGGTTGTTAGCTTCTTCTTCTCTAGGAGGTCAACGACCTCACTGTGCCGAGGTCGCAATGGCCGCCGATGTTCTCTTGTCACTACGGCTGGCAAAAATCTCCATGGTCGGAAAATATCTCCGCCGCCCACACCGCCCTATTGCAGCTCGTGCGTGACTATAAATAGCCGGCCATGGCCTGCCATGGAGCCTCGCCCCGATCGAACTCGAGCTTGCTTTCCTCCCCCCACCCCCACGAGCTCTTCCTCCTTCCCCCTTCTCTCTCGCTGCTCCTCCCTTCCTTCCTCATGCCACGCGCCGCCGCCGCTCGGCTGCCCCGGCCAGCCACGCCCGGACCATCTCCGGTGCCGTCTACCCCGCCTGGACCGTCTGCTTGCTCATCCTCCCTTCATCTCTGTCTCCCTCTCTCTCTTTCCCTCTTTGCTCTGCTCTTCTCCACTTCGGGCGCCATTGCCGCCGGCTACCCCAGCTGGCTAGCGTTGGAGCTTCGGCTAACCTCGCACCAGAGTGGAGCGTCGATGTGACCGCCACCGCCCTACGCCACCGGTTCCCTTCTCCTCCTCCTCCCCCTCTGCCTTGCCCTCTTCCTTTTCTCTCCATCTCTCCTTCTCTCTCTTTCTTGTGTTAGTTGATCTCCACCAATAGGCCCAACGGCCTATTGGGCCCTTGTCTCTGCTCCCTGATCGGGGGAGCCCAACCCTAATATGGTTGGTGGGCCCCTATCACACAGCACATATAAAAGAGAGGTGGGGATCATGGCTCGGGTTACGAGGCTCAATGGAGCCACCGCAATCTCACACACAGTAAACCTAGTCCGATCTAAAGGCCATGCTGCCAGTGATGGGATGCCCCACCATACTGCCGTGACCTCTGCCTCTACTCTACAGGCCACGGGATCACCACTGGACCTCGCCACCGAGCCGGAGCTACCTCGACACCGGCGTCCATGAGGTTGCAGTGCAACCAAGGCAAAATAGATGAACCCTAAAGAGGTCTACTCTGATCTACGGTTACACAAAGGTACACCAATGATCCTAACTTTGGTACTAGAGCGAGGTTGCCAGTGTGTAACCCTAACCCTAATCGGGAAAAAGAAACAGAAAAGGGACCGGGGGTGGCGGACGTCACTGGAACCCCAGTCACCACTGCCATCACATGGGGAAAAGTGCTGGTGTGGCAAGAAAAGAAAAGAATTCCTTACAGATCTGAACAGAGAAGGGGTTCACTAACCCTAAACCCATAAAAGGCTTCAATGGGAAGAGAAATAGTAGAAAGAAGAAGAAGAGTGGGTTCGGATTTGGCCAAACCCTAAGACCTAACCCTAATTTTAACCCCATCCCAAATTGGGTTGATCCCAAAAGAACAAGGGGAAGGGGAAGAAGGGGAAGGAATCAATCTTGGGGAAGAACAGTGAACCCTACCATCTTGATCTTGAATCAAAACAAATCGGGTTCAACCGAACCCAAACCCTAACTCACATGGAGAAAGGGAAAAGGGGAAAGCCATTTGGATGAACTCTGAAAAGAAAAAGAAATCAAAAGAAAATAAAACCTACCCCAATTGGTTGAATCCGTAGAAAGAAGCAGATTCAAAAAGAAAAGAAAGAAGATTCAAATGCAAATCAGAGAAGGGGAAGGTCGGATTCCGAACCCTAACCCTAGAACAAACCCTAATCCTCGAACCGGTGATGAGGAAAAGAGGAATGGACCTACCTTGCCGTGCGTCGGGATGGCCCTTCACCGACGCGAGAGAAGAAGAGCCGAGCCGGGGGCAGCTGCTCGCCGGGCTTGGCCAAGGGGGCACCGTGGCCAGGCCGCTCGACGGCGGCGTGCTCACCCATTGGGGAGCACGTGTGCCGGTGAGGGGGCCGGCGACTGTGCCATGGTCGCTCCACCACCATAGTTGCTCGGTCGCCGCTCGGTGCTCGCTGCACTGAGAGAGGAGAGAGCGGCGAAGACAGAGCGAAGAGAGAGAAATAGACGAAGCGAATGACCGCTAGGGTTTTCTAGGCGCCGTTGCGGTCGGTGTTTTGATCACGCGATGCGCGTAGACGGCCGTCGGATCGACATAGACTTTTGAGATTGATCGGGCCATCGCCAGCCTAGGCGGACGCATGCGGCCGCAGCACTTTGCCGGCCTAGGCCCATGTTGCAGCCTGGGTGCGGCCGAGAGTTGCGTAGAGCAGTGGGCCGAGTTGGTTTTGACCGGTTTGGGCCGACACAGGAAGAGCAAGAGCCCAGTTTCGTATTTTCTTTTTCCTGGAAAATTGAAAATGCAAATTGGCTCAAAAGAAAAAATAGAAAAGTAATTTTTCCCTATGGGTAAAATTCAAGAAATGAGTAAGAGTTTTTCCGCTGCTAAAGAAAATGTTTATTCTCCAGTTATTTGAACCAATGTGATATTTAATTGGAGAAAAAGAGATTTGACATGATTATGATGTTGTTACTTTCTGACCAACATTGTTAATAACAATATCATAATTTTAATGATTTATGCATTAATTCTATTTCTGCCCAACGGTGATGTAGAATTAGTGTATGAGAATAGTTGTATAATTTTAATGATTTATGCATTAATTTTACTTCTGCCCAATGGTGATGTAGAATTAGTGTATGAGAACAGATGTAAAAGTTAATGTTTTATGCATTAATTCTATTTCTGCTCAACGGTGATGTAGAATTAGTGTATAAGAATAGTTGTAAGTTTTGATTTTAACCAACGTTGGAATCAAGGCATGCAAATGGTGTTATTTATATGTTAAGAAAAGGTTTGACCTGGTTTTCATCTTGGCTAAGATGGACTGGGTAGTCACCTCACTGTGTCCTACTGATTCTGTGGCACCGATGAGGGAGAAAAAAGAGAATGATGCCGATTAGGCAACTAACGAAAGGGATTTTGAATCCCAAAAGATGTCCTATGACTTTGAGCATAGGAAGTGGGTCACTGCCAACAAGAAATGTTTGACTGTGATAAAGAACACGATTGAGCCTACAATTGTGGGCTAAATCCCAGTGTGTGACATGGTCACCGAATACCTCGATAGAATAAAGAGTCAGTTCACTGGCTCTTCAAAGACATATGCTACCCAGCTAATAAAGCAGCTGGTGATAGAGAGTCACTCTAGAAATGGTGGCATAAGAGAGCTCATGATGCGTCATCGAAATTATGGCACTATCGTTTAGGCCATATTTCGAGAGGGAGAATAGAAAGACAAGCTAAGAATGATATTCTTCCTCCATTAGAGCTCTTAGATTTAAAACAATGCGGAGAATGCATAAAAGGAAAGTGTATAAAGAAAAGTAAGAAAGATGACAAACGAAGCGCAGGAATTTTATAAATTATTCACATAGACATTTGTGGTCAGTTTCCTGTAAAGAGTGTGGATGGTAATGATTCGTTCATAACATTCACAGATGATTACTCCCGTTATGTCTACATTTATCCAATCAAAGAAAGAACAGAAGCATTGGATAAATGTAGATATTTAAGGCAAAAGTTGAAATCCAACGCAATTTAAAGATAAAGATAGTCAGGTCTGACCGTGGGGGAGTACTACGGTCGGCATACCCCATATGGCCAAGTTCCTAGACCTTATGCAGGGTTCTTATAGGAGAATGGCAAAGTAGCCTAGTGTTCTATACTGGGCAAACCTCAGTAGAATGGAGTAGCTGAAAGACGCAATCGTACAATGAATGGATATGGTGCGAAGTATGATAAGTTACTCCACCTTACAGTTGAGCCTGTGAATGGAGGCGTTAAAAACCGACATTGATATTCTCAATAGAGTACAAAGTAAGTCGGTGCCCAAAACATCATATGAGTTGTGGACAGGAAGAGTACCCTCACTAAACACTTAAGTGTCTGGGGGAGCCCTGCTGAGGCTAAAGTATTTAACCCAAACATTAGGAAGTTAGATCCCAAAACAGTAAGTTGCCATTTGTTTGGCTACCCAGAAAAGTCAAAAGTTTTTCATTTTCTACTATCCAGAGAGACATACAAAGTTTATGGAAATGAGACACGCTGTCTTCCTAGAGGATGAATTGATGAGGGGGAGCATGGTAGCTCAAGAAATTGACCTTGAAGTGAAGCGGGTGTATGCGCCCACTCCAATGATTCATGAGCCATTTTTCTCACTACCTGCTGTCGCTACACCGACAGTGCTAGATACTATGGTGCCAGCACCTGTTGTTATCCCACCTGTGGCAACAATGAATGACGATGAGGAACCTGTTCTTCAGGATCCTATAGAACCTATTACCACACATGAGGGAGAGCAACAGCAGCCTCAAATAGAAGATGTGCCAAATGTGAAGGCCCCTAGAAGGTCTCAAAGAGATAGAAAATCAGCTATTCCTGTTGATTATGAAGTGTACAATACTAAGGAATTTCAAATGGAGGATGATCCCACCTCGTTTGAAGAAGCCATGAGTAGTGATCATTCATCAAAGTGGCTTGAGGCCATGGAAGATGAAATGAAATCAATGAATGTCAATAAAGTTTGGGATTTGGATATAATTCCTAAAGGAGCCAAAACAGTAGACTATAAATGGGTCTACAAAACAAAACTTGACTCTCAAGGGAATATAGAGAGATATAAAGCATGACTTATGGCAAAAGGCTTTATGCAAAGAGAAGGGATTGATTACAATGAGACCTTTTCTCTAGTCTCATGTAAAGTTTCCTTCAGAATCATAATGGCATTAATGGCACATTATGATTTAGAATTACATCAGATGGATGTAAAGATGGCATTTCTCAACGAAAACTTGGAGGAAAATGTTTATGTGGCATAACCAAAAGGTTTTGTCATGGAAGGAAAAGAACGAATGGGATGTCGCCTAAAGAAATCCATTTATGGATTAAAACAAGCTTCAAGACAGTGGTACTTGAAGTTTGATCAGCAAATAAAGAATTTTGGGTTTTAAAGAAAATGTAGAGGACAACTGTGTCTATACAAAGTTTAAGAATGGGAAGTTTATCTTCCTTGTCCTGTATGTGGATGATATCTTACTTGCTAGTAGTGATGTCAGTCTACTACTAGAAACAAAGAAGTTTTGTCCTCAAAATTTGATATGAAAGATCTTGCTGAACCTTCGTTTGTTCTAGGGATCGAGATTAACCGAGATAAAAGTAAAGGGGTATTAGGACTATCACAAAAGGCATACATAGAAAGAATCTTAAAGAAATTCAGTATGCACAAATGTAGTCCCTCACCTGCTCCTATAGTCAAGGGCGACAAATATGGGGAATTTCAATGCCCTAGGAACCAATATGAGCTCAATCAAATGAAAGTGATTCCATATGCTTTAGTTGTCGGAAGCTTACAATATGCTCAAGTATGTACGTGCCCTAACTTGGCATTTGTTACTAGGTTACTTGGCAGATTCTAGAGCAATTCTAGAACAGAACAATGAAATTAGTAAAGAAAGTCTTGCATTATTTGCAAGGAACGAAAGGCCTCATGATAACATATAGAAGATCTGATTCACTCCACATACTGGGAAATTTAGATTCTGATTATGTGAGAGATGATAGAAAATCCACGATGGGACAGTATTCACTCTCAAAAAGGGAAGCTATTTCATGGAAAAGCTCAAATGCAAATCGTCACTACATCATCCACAATGTATGACAGTTTGTAGCGTGATATGAGGCAATGACGCAGGTGAACTAGCTAAAGAAGTTCATACCCTGTTTGAAGGTGGTTGATGACATCTATAGACCACTTAAGTTATACTGCGATAATAATCCGGCAGTAAAGTATGCTCATAACATAAGTCAAGTGGTGCTGCCCAACACATTGACATAGAGTATTATGTTGTGAAAGATAAAGTCCAGGATCAAGTCATAAGTCTTGAGCATATAAGTACAGAAAAGATGCTCGCGGATCCGCTTACAAAAGGCTTACCACCCAACGTGTTCAGAGAACATGTAGCTAGCATGGGTTTAAGGGAAAGCCTAAAATTCCTGGACAAAAGAAGGCCCAAAGATAAGTATCTATTTCAAAATAGAGTAGTGTGTTGTAGCTGTTAAGTCTATTGGCAATGGACCATGATGATGAGACATGCTCTATGCGCTAATCTATAATGGAATGAACAAAAGTAAATGAAATTGAAAGATGGTAGTGAGATCAAGGTGGAGAATGTTAGTTGATCTCCACTAATAGGCCCAACAGCCTATTGGGCCCTTGTCTCTGCTCCCTAATCGGGGGAGCCCAACCCTAATATGGTTGGTGGGCCCCTGTCGCACAGCACATATAAAAGAGAGGTGGGGATCATGGCTCGGGTTACGAGGCTCAACGGAGCCGCTGCAATCCCACCCATAGTAAACCTAGTCTGATCTAAAGGCTGTGCTGCCAGTGATGGGATGCCCCATCGTACCGCCATGACCTCTGCCTCGCCTCTGTAGGCCACAGGATCACCACTGGACCTCGCCACCCAGCCGGAGCTGCCTCGACACCAGCGTCCGTGAGGTTGCAGCGCAACCAGGGCGAAATAGATGAACCCTAAAGAGGTCTACTCTGATCTACGGTTACACAAAGGTACACCAATGATCCTAACATCTTTCTCTGTTCACTGCGATGGGGGAAAGTGATGAGGACGACCGACGGTATCCAATGTGGAGCACTCGGTCGCGTCGCCCAGACCAATGGGAGAGCACCACGCCCGGCCGTGGGCCCCTCCTGTCATGGACTCCGTCCCTCTCATTTTCTGCTATGGACGCAGTCCACATAGACTAGAGAGAGAGGAGGTGAGTGCCTAGATCGGCTTACAACACAGCACGATCAGCATGGACCATGGAATGGGGACCACATGTCAGCCTCAAGGCCAGGTAGAAAATGTTAGGTACACTCGGGATCATACACAGGAAAGTAAAGTAAGCCTTATTAATTACAGAAAAATTTCTAGAAAATTTCTAAATAAACTAGAGTCGCCCTAGAACATACCTAGATATTGTTGGCACAAAAACGTCAAAACGCAGCAAGCCGGAAGGATCTGCTTGATGGAGCAAGGCTGGAGATCTGCTTGGCTTCAACGCAGGACCAGTCAACCTTGCGAATTCCTCTCGAAGGCGTGCTAGTCAATTTGACCTGCAATTGATAAGGTGAGAAGGTTTATCAGTAATTTAAGATGGAACATGTCAGTTTTGCCCAGACAGTTCCAAGTGTGCCGCTTTGGGAGCAGCTAGATGGGAAAATCGACTAAATAACCGGTTGTTAAGGACTACGATGTTCATAGGTCGTGATTGATTTTACAGTAACAAATACAATGCACCTAGATATAAGTAAAATCATTAGCTAGGTAAATATAACCGGTGTAAAGCACCGAGCCGATAAGTTTAACAAGAAAGGGTATAACATGCGAACAAATCGACTATCTAGTATAAATGGATCTATAAACGCTCTAAATCTAATCTGTTACCATCAACAGTGAGGTTCGACTAGATCAATGCAGCTATAATGATAACAATAAACTGAAGCCAAAGAATCCACAAAGCCATCTATACCTTGACAGGTTTCTGAAAGACATGCTATACGTGTGAAAGCATAGGCGAATCGGCTGAAATAGCCGATTCATGTAGAAAAGGCATTACAACATGTGAACAATCGACTATTTAACATGGACAGATCTATAAACTCGTCAGACCTAACCTGTTATCCTTAATAGTGGGGTTCGACCGGGTCGATGGTAGCCATGATAAAGACAACAAATCAAACCTTTAAAATAAACAGATCTTTTCACATTTGATAGAATCATAAAGACACACTATAAGCGTTTAAAGTAAGAACCATCATGATGTAATAAAATAAACGAGGGACTAAAAGGATGTGAGGCCGGTCTAGATCGATCTCAATCGGGCATGTTGATATTGTTGAAACTAATGACAATAAGAAATGTCAGCAAGATCAGTAACTTAATGAATCTACCCGAAGGATGCCACCATCAGATAGAGCCGATAACTTGACCTTAATCTAATTCGAGCAGTGGAGGTCAAACTTAACCGATGCAGCCCTACTTGAACTAGATAAGGATCGATAACTAGCTTACACTAGAGCTCGTGAGAGGTCGACCGAACCGATGCAGCCTTACAAATAGAAGTATAAGCCATGACGGTACTTACAGACAAGTCGGAGGTTGGCTAAACCAATGCAGCCCTGCTTGTTGAAGAACTCGCCGAGATCTACACTACTCCTACTCCTAAGGGTTGGCGTAAAGCCAAAAAAAGTAATTTGTATTGATTGATTGGATGTCTTTTACAATACCCGGAACCTGTGCATGAATCCTACTCAAGTATGACTCATTACAATCTTTGGTATAAGAGAAAACATTCCTAACTTAAGATAACTTGGACCCTAATCTTTTCCTTTTTGTAGAGTCTGACATGTCTTTCCCGATGCCAACCGTAGCTCATTGACGTTATCTATTGATGTCATCCGAAGAGAGCCGATTCTAGTTCTGCATCTGAATCAGCTGATATTGATCCTTATGCAATCGATTTCTTGATGACACAATCTTTGAAGCTTCGAGTTCCCGCGTTCTTCTTCCCAAATTTTGGTGTAAACATATGCCCCCCAATTTTGGGATAAAAATGATTTTATTCCAAAATTTCTATTTACCTGTTCACCAAGTCACAACCGTTTATTTCGAGACATATGCGTGACTCCTAATTTCTCGGTCCGAGTTTTATATAATATCCCAACAGTATCATTTCCAACTCACTCGGCCCATTCGCTTTCTCCTTCTTTCTCGAGCAATCTTAACAGCCGATGCTGCCATCGCCAAGGCCTCAACCCTAGCAAATCCTCTGCTCTATCAAGCTGTTATTCAAACAACCTTCCTCAGATTCAGATCTATTTTTGGCTGCAATGGCAACTAGTGACCATGTCCCTGAGGTACGCTTTCAAGTTCCCATTTTCCAAGTATCAGCCGTTACCCTATATTTCCTTTCTTCTCAAATTTATTTTATTTGGTTTCTAGGAAATGAGGAATGAAATTTTGATTCCATCGGCTATTGCCCCCAATGTCTATTTTCTTAGGCCTATGGGTGACCCTGGTCCATCTGACTTTATCTATCAAGAAACCAACTGAATTCCCTTCAAACAATCTGTAGTGGATTTGTCCTCCTAGAACACCAAAACTCCCTTCAAAAACTGGCTCAAAATGCCTAGGGGATGGAGAGATTGGTTTCGTAGGGTATTGGGGAAAAAGGCTGGAGATTGGGGGATTTATGACTTAAATCAATGCTTGACACTCTCATCGTCTGGAATGGAGAGGAATGATTCACTCTTGATTTTTGCATCTTATTTCTGGTCTAACACCCTAAATGCTTTAATTTTTTGTCACGACCCAATGACCATCACTTTGGCCAATGTTTATATGTTGACCGATCTTAGAATAATAGGATCAATGCAGCCTTATGACTTCTTAAGTGCTGGATCCAAGAAATTAACCAAAATATCAGACTACACAGGATGGGCAAGCTACATTCTGAACCACATTGGAGATGGATCAACTGTTACTGAAAGAAAATATGTTGCTTTTCTGAACATGTGGTTAGAAAGATTCATCTTCTATGGGTTATCTTGTGGTCTGACTTACAATCATAAACTCATGGCAGAGTATCTAGCAGTAGGCATTGAGATTCCTCTTGAAAAGTATCTGTTAGGATCTGCTTACCATTTGATGCATCAGGTGGCCGCTCAGCTATTGAAGAATGAAGCAGTGCACACCATCAGCGGCCCTTGGTGGCTGATACAAATGTGGTTAAATCTGTATATGCATAAGATTATAAAGCCAAATCTCCAAAATTTGAGCTTTCCCTCCTCCAATTTTGATGAGGAATACAGAGGCGAAGAAGGAAGAACCCATCAGTGCATGAACTATGGTGAAGCAACATCAGCCATAACAATTGATGTCAATGTTGGCCATCTCTTCAAGAAGTTTTATAGAGGGTTTGATGTAGATATTCTGACTTGGCTACCTTATGATGAGGATGAGAACAATGAGTTGGTCTTCCCATTCAAATTTTGATTCGAATTAGGCTACTCAGACAAAACAGCAGCTGGAATCTTTGATTCCTTCAACAAACCTTGCATTCTTCTAGCCGAATTTCATCATGGCCGAGGCAAAATGTCTATATGTTTCTTCCTTCTAGACAACCTTCCAACTTATGAGTTTTACAACCCTTCTTTTGTAGCTCGTTACTTTGGTCTTGGTCAACTTCCCCCCCAGGCTATTTTTCAAAGATACTCTTCTGTGGGTCAGTCCATCCTAGATGTATAGCTCTGGATGGAGATTTTGCTTCTGATAATGAGGTAACCTACCTTTCCTTTTTTAGAAAAAATATTCGATAAATTCCCCTATCAACTGCTCTAACAGACTTTTTCAGGACACTAAATTATGATCCCCCAAGCATGGATAGGAAGGGGCATCCTATAGATTATTATCCACCATGCCTAGCCTCAAGAATGGGATCAACTGCACCCACACTGTAGAAACTGATGAAAACCCAAGCTGCCTCTACAATTATAACATATCAATCTTCAAAATGCAAGGTAGCCTAAGGGACAACCCAGAAAACCATTACTAGGAAAAGACTTCGTAGAACAAGACCATCAACTACTCAGGTAAAACAATTCATCCTTTCCTCAAAATGATATTCAATTTCTAATCCTCTTTCTTCAAAGTTATCAACCATTTTATCCCAATCTGCTCTGGGTGAAGAACTGTTGCCTAGGCGTTTAAATCAGCATCAACTAAACCTTCATCGGCCGATCCTCAAAAGGAGCCAATTTTGGTTGAACCAAATGATGCTTCTAAGTCTATAGAAGATGAGAACCCTTCCACTTCAATCCCTGATATTGCTAAGGTATCTCCTCAAAATTCTTAATTCTTATTCAATTTCTACCCTTCTCTGACCATCTATCATGCCAGATACTCCCTGAGGAAATGTTTATGCAAGAGCAGGAATCTGACAGTCTACCCATTGAAAATGATCCTGCTGTTGTTGACACCCAGACTACCGAGTCTCCAGTTTAGCAAACAATTGATGGTAAAAAGTCATATATCTATTTTATCCTTCTGCAACAAGCATGAATTGAAAAATCTTCCTTGATGTTTGTAGATACCGATGTTGAAAGTTCAGAGCCGATTTAACCAGATATCATTGGTGCATCATCAGTCGTTCCTTCTTCTCATATAGAAGCTATCCTAGAAAAGGTACCGCATTTACTTCACCATTTATCTTATTGTCAACTGATTCAATCCTCCTAACAAGATTTTCTTATATATAGGTACTTAATTTTCCATCTCCGAGCTACTCTTTCAATCTTGAAGAGTATCTAGATGAAGATGAAATCAGCTCATCAGCCACCTCTTCTAAAGAAGCTTTATTAGAAGAGGCCAGAAATTGGCTAAGGGACATATTGCCAATGCTTGAGAAGAATATAGCCGATTTGGTTCAAGATGTAGATTCGATGCAAAGAGTCTTCTTAGACATTAAGGATAATTTATCCCCAGATCTTATGAAAGTCTTGTCACCTTTATCCATCATTGAAGATAAAGCCCCAAAGGTGAAAAAGGCTCAGAGGAACCTGTCTAATCATGAAGCTTTATTGGCCAAGAAGAACTCCAACAGACAAGAGATCAAAGAGCTAACATAGCTGATTGATAATTTGAAGAACTCCTCCCTTAGGATCGATCCAGAGCTAAACCAACTAGAAACCAAGCATGCAAAACTTGAGAAGGATCTAGAGGACGTGAAGCCTGCCATCTATCACCATAAGTCCAATCTGGCTCAAATACCCAATGCCATTAAGCAGAAGAAATAGGAACTACTCATCAAGGTCAGAGAAAGCAAGGCCATCTGCAGCAGCCTTGAGAATATTCCTGGATTAGCCAAAGAAGACAAGCAACAAATCACAAAAGCCGATGCTATCCGGCTAGAAGTTTTGAAAGCAATCCAGGATGTTCTAAACTTGTAATCTGCATACCAACAATGTATTTTGTGTGGAACCAATGATAACCATATTTTTTGTCGATCTATTGTATTTCTTGTCTCGGATAATGAGTCGATTTGAAAATAGCCGATTCTAGACTTCTGACCTTAATCCAATTAAGTCTGAAAACATGGCCTTCATTAAGAAAACTCCTCAATCTTCTATCCTTAGTTATCAACACCGCATTCTCTTTGGCATTAGTGAGGTGGCCCTTTGCCTTTTATTAATTGTGGTTGCCTTTTGCACATCCTGAGATATCTACCACCTCGCTTCGTGGCTATAAATACTAGCCGAGGGCTCCAGCCTCGAACACATCTATACTTGCAACTGCTCCTATTTCTCTACACTTCTCTATCTTTGCAAACCCTATAGCGGTTTTCTTCCCCCTTTTTTCATAGATCCAATCAACCTTATGGCTGGCGAGGGCAATCGGGGCAAGCGCGCGGCGAAGGAGGTTCTGAAGGAGAACCTATCGATGAGCCAATGCCTCCACCATATGAGGTGAGATCGATATCTTCTGCTCATGGCAATGAACTTCTCTAACTTGTTTATAGGTTCATCTTGAATGACAGCCTTCGTCCACTTCCTCCTAGGTTCGATGAGCCCTCCAATGCTACATCTGATGCCGCCTCTGCATCGGATTCATCATTGGACTCCTTCGACTCCTACAACGGCGACGATGCTCGGTGTTTCCTCTAGGAGTGGAGGGCAGCCCAGGACCATTATTCTAAGGCAACTCGGGAAAACGGCTAGCTTGAGATCCGCCTTGGGGCCTCTCAAGCTGCCCTTCACGCTGTCGAGGAAGAGGCCAGTGCTACTTAGGCATAGCTGGCCGAGTCTAACGCCATGGTGGAGGGTAAGATGGACTCCAAGAACACCTTTATTTTGTTTTCTACTATCTTTATCTTGATAGCTCCTTTGTTTCTATGATCGCCAGCCTTGACGGTGTAGTTGGAGTCCCTCCGACTAGCGACAAATGTGGCTATGGCGGCCATCAATGCCTGAGGACCCCTCATCAACGCCTGCCACCACAATGTCCTGGCCCATGTCCAGGAGATCACCCTTCATGGCTTCTGTCGTGGCGCATCGGTGGCGCTGGCCATGGCACAGGTCTAGACCAGGTATGAGCTCCACACCATGGAGACCGGTTTCCCGATGGGCGATGGCCCTGAGGAGCATGAGGAGTTGATCGAAGACATAGTCGTTACGGAGAAGGCCATCATGGACATCACATCCACTCAGGATGTGATAAACAACGTCTTTGATTAGTTTGTATTTAGGGCAAACTAATCAATGAATAAAATCTTCTATTTTTTCTATGATTGTATCTCAGTGTACTTTCTGCAATGTCTTCATATACACCATGATTGTCTCTATGTTTGTTTTTGCTCTATAGGCGATACATCTCGTATCGGCTTTTCCCCTTTTTGGGGTAACTTTGAGCTAGAGGCGATACCCTTCTAGTACTGGCTATTAGAGCTGATGACTGAATGAATCGGCTGTCAAGTGTCAATCCAAATGCTAAGATAATATTCCTTTAGACATTTTCCATTGATCGCTTCTTGATAGGTTACACCAGAAATATTCAGACCAAGGATCAAACAACTGATCAATCTAGACCAGGCATCTCATAGTATTCCCAAGCAAAACAATCTTCAAATTCCTTTAATAATTCTATCAACTCTTGCTTATACTCAGGATCCAACTTAGCATTCACATACATTAGCCTAGGCATATTTCTAGGACCAATGTCTATCTCCTCTAATTCATCGGACGACATAAAGCCATGTCCTAGTTCACCATCTGTACCGTCTATTGGATTATCCATTAAAACAAACTCTTAGAGCCGACTACTTGGATCGGCTATTAGCCTTCATCATTGATTTTAATGAAACCTCCTTCCCATAGCTTGCCGGAAAAACATTCAAAGTCTTCCAGTTCCCAATATATTGGATCAGCTGTTGCGATACACATAGAATCATCAGCATGAACTAGATCAACATCATCTTCATGCCACTAAATTAAGCATTGATGCATAGTCGATGGTACACAACAATTTGTATGAATCCAATCATGACCAAGGAGTAAACTGTATGAACCTTTTCCATCAATGACGAAGAATGTGGTGAGCAAAAGTCTTACTTCTGATTGTCAACTTGACGTTCGTTGCCCCCTGGTCTTGGATGCATTACCTCCAAAATCCTTAAGCATCATGTCGGTCTTAATCAAATCTCCAGGTCCTTTGCCAAGTTTATGAAAAGTAGTATAAGGCATAAGATTGATAGAAGCACCTCCATCCACCAACATTTTGCTCATCAGCTTTCCATCGACAAAACCTTTTACATACAAAGCCTTTAAGTGTCAATGCTTGACTGGCTTATCAAATATAGCTTGCTGTACAACTGCCAACTTGGCAACTATCTCCTCATATTCTGATTCGTCAAAATCTAAATAGATTTCTTGATCTATTGGAGCTCAGAATTCTGACGGCAACAGAAAAGCCATTTGAATATTAACCAATGGTCCACCCCTATAGGTTGTTTGTTTAGCATGCCACACTTGAGGTCTACTAGATGCCTAAGCCTGTTCTAGCTCTCTGTTCCTTAGGCATTGTACTCTTCTTTTCTGGCTTCTTATCAAACCTCCTGGACACCATTGCCCTTCCTGCCAAACATACTCTTCCTCGTCACCTTCTTCTTCATAATCAGCCCAGTTTTGGTCAACAACTCGCTTCCCAAACCGATCATGAACACTTCTATTTTTTAAGTGTCGATCCACATTATTATGATGATATTGATCTCGAGCACGGATAGACCGGCGATTGGCTTGAGATTGCCTAAACTCCCAATATTGTTCACTGCATTCTGGGCAATCATTTCTAGTAGGCAATTTTAAACCTTCATTCCAACAATGTCTGAAGAAAGGACAATTCCAATGTGATTCCACTTGCTTTCTTTCAGACCTCTCTTTTTCCTATTGATGCTGATATTCTTTCTCTTCCAACCAACGCTGATAATTCTTTTCCTTCTGTAGTTGCCATTTATTCAACAAAATTTGAGATGTGACTTGCGACCTTATTGCCCCATCCCTTGACGTCTCTCCCTGCTTGTATTGGCTCTTCTATTGGTCACAACGCCTTTTAATCTCTCTATATTCATCAGTCGATATTTGCATCTTTGGGTCGATGGTTCCGACTTCTTTGGCCCTAGTTGATGTTAGGCCTTTTGTTTTCCCTTTGAGCAACCTAGCATCAACCATGTTCTGATCTCTTGGGAAAAGATTATCATCAACTTTCATCTTCCAAGGTGTATCAAATTTGAGTTTCCGTTGCTAAATAGCCCTCTATATTTGTTGCCAGAAAATTCTGCACTCATTAGTAGAATGAGAAGCAGCGTTATGAAATTTGCAGAACTTCTTATTCCTTAATTGATTAGGAGTTAACATAACATGATTGGCAGGCAACTTGATTTGTCCCCTCTCAAGCAAGAAATCGAAGGGCTTGTCCAATTTTGTGACATCAAAATCATAGCTCTCTTCAACTCCTTTTCCCCAAGGATTTGGCACCATTACTGTCTTCTTGCCCTAATTCCATTCGGCTACATCATCCTCTTCTTCTTCGTCATCCTCATCACCGTCATCAACTAAATATGGATTATAGGCTTCGGCAATTGTGACATTCTTCTAGAATCAGGTGTCTCTGCACATATTTTGGAATTAGCTATTGATCGCTGCCACTCGTTGAGCCAACTGACCTAAATTGTCAAACTCTTGCCCAAGTAGCTTCTCTCTCCATGTTGGCAACATTCCTTGAACGGCCAAAGCAGCTAGCTGATCATCAGTCAAGCTTAATGAGAAGCACAAATTTCTGGTCTCTTAGAACCTATGAAGAAAGTCGGCGCCCGATTCATTAGTTCTCTACCTTATGGTCATCAAATCGGTAATTTTTTTCTCCTGTCCTAGTATAAAATATGTATGAAACTTCTTCTTTAGGTCAACCCAATTGGCAATGGAATTGACTGGTAATGATGAAAACCAAGTGAAGGCTGGTCCTAATAGGGACAAGGAGAAGAAACGAACTCGATGAGCCTCTTCAATGGATGCTTCGCCTAGCTATGTAAGATACTGACTGACATGTTATATTATATTCGTGCTATCTTGGCTAGTGAAATTAGCAAACTCCAGGAGCCTATAATTTGTAGGAAGAGCGACCAAATCATACCACTCTGGATATGGATGCTTGTGCGAGAAGGTCTACCCTTTTGGCTTCAAACCAAACTAATTCTTCATCATCTCGGTCACTCTGAGCAACAACTCATCAGCATTTGAATCTGGATTTCTTTACAATTGCTGACCCATCTATGGATTAAAATTTTGAGTACCTTGATACCCCGGATTTGGAATCATATGAAGGGTGTTGTAATCTGTGCCATAATGATATTCTTGTTGAATCTCTATCTGTTGGGTCCTTTGCTGATTTGCTGCTTGGAGTCTCTGGTTGTAAATGCTAGGATCTGTATCTCTACGAATCCTTTGAACTGATGGCGCTATTTTTTGAGCCGACGATGGTATTTGGCCTGATGTGCCAAAATTGACCATTTGATTCTAAACCTGCCACGTCGGCTGTTGCACATACTGCAGTGATAATCCAGGGTTATTTTGCATTTGATTAGTAGTGGTACCTTGAAATTGTTCAGATGAGCTCTAAACTGCCTGGACATCATTATTACTAGTTAGTGCTGCTCCTTGATGGCTAGTACCGGCTTGATTAGTCCCCTAAGTCAATGGATGTGGAATGTTGTAATAAGCCAGTCCAACCTGATCAATTGGATATCCATGAAACACCTCTTTCATGGTATTGTGGAATATGTTCAAGAAAGTTGTATTCTGGTTCAACATGGCATCATGAACAGACTTATTTACGGCATCTACAAAGAAACACCTATCATCAGCTTTATCTGTATCTAACTACCCATGCATCAAAACTCTTGGTAGTGGGTCTTGGTGTAGGACAACAAACACTTGTTCTGAAATTCTTCTATAGCTTTACTGATGATATCTTTATCCTCATTAGGTAGATCTTCATAAGGCACCATAAGGATGTCACTATTGTTGTAAGTTGCCATGATGATTGTGGGGTCCCACCGAGCATGCTAGAACACGTGTCGACACAAAAATGTCAACACGCAGCAAGCCAGAAGGATCTGCTTAATGGAGCAAGGCTAGAGATTTGCTTGGCTTCAACATAGGAGCAGTCACCCTACGAATTCCTCCCAAGGGCGTGCTAGTTAATTTGACCTACAATTGACAAAGAGAGAAAGTTTATCAGTAATTTTAGGTGGAACATGCTAGTTTTGCCCAGACAGTTCCAAGTGTCCCGCTTCGGGAGCAGCCAGACGGGAAAATCGACTAAATAGTCAATATGAGAAGAAATCAGTTGTTAAGGACTACGATGTTCGTAGGTCGCGATTGATTTTATAGTAACGAATACATTGTACCTAGATATAAGTAAAATCATTAGCTAGGTAAATATAACTGGTGTAAAGCACTAAGCCGATAAGTTTAATGAGAAAGGGTATAACATGCGAACAAATCGACTATCTAGTACAAATGGATCTATAAACGCTCTGAATCTAATCTGTTACCATTAACAGTGAGGTTCGACCGGATCGATGTAGCTATGATGATAACAATAAACTAAAGCCAAAGAATACACAAAGCCATCTATACGTTGATAGGTTTCTGAAAGACATGCTATACGTGTGAAAGCATATGTGAATCGGCTGAAATAGCCGATTTCGGTAGAAAATGGATTACAGCATGTGAACAATCGACTATTTAACATGGACAGATCTATAAACTCGTCAAACCTAACCTATTATCCTTAACAGTGGGGTTCGACCGAATCGATGGTAGCCATGATAAAGACAACAAATCAAACCTTTAAAATAAACAGATCTATTCACATTTAACAGAATCATGAAGACACACTATAAGCTTTAAAGTATAGGCGATCGACTATTTAGCCGATGTAGGCATAGTAAACAGCCAGGGTCATGCCTGGTCACAAGCAAATCCACCAGCTAGCATCCTCTGATCTAAAGTACTAACAGTGGGGATCGACCAGATCGTTACATCCATAATAGCGAGCTATAGACCAGATTCAACTAGCTAGTAAACCTTCTCAAGATCAGATACACCTTGACCACATACTATGCATGACCCAGATCGAAGTAGAATAGCCGATGAAACATAATTTGTTGTTTAAAGTAAGAACCATCATGATGTAACAAAATAAACGAGGGACTAAAAGGATGTGAGGCCGATCTAGATCAATCTCAATCGGGCAGGTTGATATTGTTGAAACTAATGACAATAAGAAACAGCAGCAAGATCGGTAACTTAATGAATCTACCTGAAGGATGCCACCCTCAGGTAGAGCTGATAACTTGACCTTAATCTAATTCGAATAGTGGAGGTCGAACTTAACCGATGTAGCCCTACTTGAACTAGATAAGGATCGATAACTAGCTTACACTAGAGCTCGCAAGAGGTTGACCGAACCGATGTAGCCTTACAAACAGAAGTATAAGCCATGACGGTACTTACAGACAAGCCGAAGGTCGACTGAACCAATGCAGCCCTGCTTGTTGAAGAACTCACCGAGATCTACACTACTACTACTCCTAAGGGTTGGCATGATGCCAAAAAATATAATTTGTATTGATTGATTGGATGTCCTTTTTACAAGAGCCAGGGTCCAATATTTATACCCAGAACCTAAGCGTGAATCCTACTCAAATATGACTCATTACAATTTTTGGCATAAGAGAAAACATTCCTAACTTAAGATAACTTGGACCGTAATCTTTCCCTTTTTATAGAGTCTAACATTTTTCTCCCGACGCCAACCATAGCTTATTGACGTTATCTGCTGATGTAATCCCAAGAGAGCCGATTCCAGTTCTGCATCTAAATTAGCTGATATCGATCCTTATGCAATCGATTCCTTGATGACACAATCTTGGAAGCTTCGGGTTTCCACATTCTTCTTCCCAAATTTTGGTGTAAACAGATATTTTCAACTCATTTTCATTTGATAAAATTGTAGAAATAATTTCCATGTTCATTTTCATTCGCGTTTAGCCAATAAACTTACATAATTTATAACTCATTCATTTTAATTTTGAATTCCGTAATTCTTTCACCATAAATCTTCTAAAAAACCCTACATAATCATACCCTTTTCCCTAATTATTGGTGCCCATTTAAATTCTAGTTTGATTGCTTTCCTTGGTATAAATATATTTTAATATTAACTATAGTAGTAGCCCTCCGCCATAGCAGTAGTTAGCCCGCATATTCGCATTTGTGTATACCATGACATATACTCGAATATATCCACCCCGATCACCTAAAATAATAGGATATCTATACATACAAGGATATGCCCGATACTCAGGCATACATCTATGTATGGCTAACTCTAGCAACCTAGTTACTCAATTCTACTTAATCATGGGTATATACATATGCATATGTGTATATGCCACTAACCCTAGCCATAACCTAACCCATAGAAGCCCTACCTTCTAGATGGAATACCTCTATCCAAATCTTATTTAGATTGATGTAATAGTGATAATCTAGATAACAACCCATCACCCAATAGGACCAAACCATCTAGGATCGTTGATTGCTTATGCTTGTTTTACATGCCTTGCTTGTTATTTTTCCTTGTTTCTGTTTCTTGCTTATCAACGCTAGACCACGTAGGATAGAAGATGTGAGAAAACCCGATGGAGTCCAGAAGATAGAAACAGGAGACATAGGAATCGGATGAGTATATAATCTTCAGCAAATGGAGGCAAGTCCTAACACCCACCTATTTCCTCCCTCTACATTGCATGCCATTCCTTAACCACCCCTCTTCTACCACCACACTTTGCTAGCCTCCACCATAAACCCTCCACTTCCCATCTCCACCAATCAATAAGCCTACCTTATATTACTTAAAACCCCTTCTATAAATTAATGGAATTATAATGATATGATATGAACTTGACTATGATAATGTGATTAATGATAAGGTAGTAGTTACCTTGATGTGATATATGAACTTAAGGATAATAACTATGAAACTTAAACGGGTAGAACTAGACTAAACCCTGATAGGGGGCGAGTGGGGATAATTTATGTGGGATAAATTGCCTTGGTAGGATCACCTGATGAGGGTTCCTGTGGGATATACTCGCCTCAGTCACATAAGGACTAGTTCATAGTCTCTCTCACCTAGTGAGATATTATGTACAACCACATGTCTATATGGGTAGACTTGATCTCATACCTTGTTAGATTGAAGAATAATTTCTACTAGGAGGCCGGTGTTGGTAGCGGAATATCAGGAGCAGACATGGAGGATAGGTTTTCTTCCATGGTCTGGTTGACGTGGATGCTATGTGATCTTCCACATTAAGCTTTTGAGATTTTGGCCGTGTTCGAGCCCATGATTATTGTTTTGGCTGTGTTTGAGCCATGTTGTTATTTATTGTGATGATTAGGTATCATCATGTTGGGATGATTAGGTATCATCTAGGATTTGTGTATTTCCAACCTCTGAGAAGCCATGGTAGAGTTATGTGGACATCTAAGGTCATGTACATTTGGGTACGGGATCTCGTTAGGTCTGTTTCTGCCATCATATAAGGTTAGAGGTTGAGCCTACCATGTGGGTAAATTTGTACACCTCTGCAGAGTTTATTGAATCTATTCAAATAGCCATGTCCTTGGAATGGGCAGATGTTAGGATGGGATACTATGATTAGACTTCTACAACTATGATAATCTGGTAAGACGTATTTTACTAATTTGGTAATTATAATAAACCTCAAAAACTAGTGAGAATGATAATACTTTGCCAGGTCCAACCAATAATTATAACTACTTCACCTTACTATGTCTACCTCTACCTATCCACCTCCACCACCATAACCACCTCCACATATAGCCTTCCCCTTCCACCTCACCTCCACCCAAAGTTTAGGGCTTGCTGAGTATTTTATGTACTCAACACCCCTCCATTCTATGTTTTAGGCGAGAAGCTCCAAGAGGATATACCTAGATGGAACTTCTAGAGCTACGCAAGGATAGGATACCTAGAGTATACTTGAGGATGGAGCCGTATGAGGGAGCTATGCTAGGACTACAATGATAGGATATAGGAGTACGCTTAAGGAATAAGTTTAGGGTTACGTTCGCACTCTAAGCTACCTATAGGAATGGAGCCATGCCGATATAGGACCGTTGTCTTAGAACTCTGATATATGATATAAGGCCAATGGCGCAAGCTATGTAACCCAAACCATGTAACATGTTTTCCCTATTAGCAATAAAAGTATGGGTTTTTATATCAATCTTGTTCGAATTGTGCGTATCAGCTACTGATCTAGGGATTGATACATGATGCACAAAGGACCCTAAATTATGGTGCCCAATAGGAAGTGTCGGTGTTTTGAGTAAACACAAACGAGTAAATTTGTGTTATTGCGCGTCTGACCCGGTTGGTGTACTAAAAGACACATGGTTTATACTGGTTCGGGTAGAATGTCCCTACATCCAGTTCATGGCTGCTACTCGTGTTATTAGCACTAAAAAGTTCGTAGTAGGGGTTACAAATGGGCGAGAGAGGGATAGGTCCCAACTCTATGATGGAAAGGTCAAATGGGTACCGAGAGCTTGGTTGTTGCTAAGCTATGTGTGATGTGATGCGTGATGTGTTGAATCGATCCCCTTAGTGGGGTGCCCTACCTTCCCTTTTATAGACCAAGGGGAAGCAGGGATTACAGATGGGAGAAAGAAGAAAAACTAGAGGCAAAGGAGGTCCTTCAAAGATGCCGGGTCTTCCTTTTCCTCTGAGCGAGCCCCGTTGACATGGCAGACGATGCCAGGCATAGCTCATGCTATGTGCATGTCTGCTGATCCTGATAGGACTATGCTGGGCGTATGTCTACTAATGATGCTATGTTCTGGTTTTGTCAGCAAGTGGTCACATCCCATCCCACCCCGGCGGGCGGTGCGACGGACCAGGGTGTTGATCTATGACCCTACAGGGAGCAGATGGTGCAGTGACCACATGTCCATTACTGTAGATGATGCAAGTTTCCTCCTAGACCATAGTGGTTGTCATATGCTTCCATCTGGATCCATGCTCGAGGGCAAATGGCGGCGCCCACAACACTATAAGACAAATGGCAGCGCCTACAACACTGGTTGGGATCTAACATGCCTGGAAGGGCTTAAAGCGCCTGTCTTGTCATATCCTAATAGTACTTTCCTATAGGCATGCATGGTATGGTCCTCGGTATTGTGGTTGACTTGAGTGCCCTACCTTATCTATGCACGTAGTTATGAAGGAGCAGCGCATAGACATTGGGCGAGAAGGAGCCAGCCCTCGGACATCAAGCGAGATGGAGTCTACCCTCAAACATCGAGTGAGGAGGAGCTAGCCCCTAGATGTCGGGTGAGGCAAAGCCAGCCCCTGAATGTTAGGCGAGGCAGAGCCAGCCCTCGAATGTTGGGCGAGGCAGAGCCAGCCCCCGAACATCAGGCGAGGTGGAGCCAGCCCCCAGACCTCGGGTGAGGTGAAGCTAGTCTTTGGATGTCGGGCGAGGCGAAGCCAGCCCTCAGACATCGGGTGAGGCAGATCCAGCCCTCGGATGTCGGGCGAGGCGAAGCCAACCCCAGACATCGGGCGAGGCAGAGCCAGCCCTCAGGAGTCAGCTTGAGGTGGGGCCCTTGGTCTTGGTGGACAGACGAGGAGTGACCTGGCAAGCGGTGTATTCGTGCTCTTGATCGCGTGGATGAATCAATGTTAATGGTCATTAGCTCCTCCTCTTTGGGTACCCTAATATTGGTCCTCGATAGTAGCCCCCGGGTGATTCGAGTAGAATTGCCTGGGGGATTTTTTGACTTGCTAGCGGGTGCGCATGAGCGCACCTGGTGGGTGTAGCCCCCAAGCCTGTGGAGGAGTAGGATACTCCTTTGGAGGGTTTTCCGAAAGAGAGGATTCTGAGAGCCCTAGCCCTCTATTGTTGCCCATGGCGTCCCTTGAAGATGGTGATTTCTTCTTTGCTAAGGTTGGACCCTTCGCGGTTACGGTCGTGAGATTTTGGTGGTTGTTTAGCTAGATAGTTTGATTGGGGTCCCGATATCCCATTTGTGGAGATTCGGTCAGGGAAAGCCTGACTGAGACTTAATCGTGAGCTAAGGTGCCCATGGCGCTCGTGCGCCTGGGCGCTGGCCACTTGTGGGTCCCAACTCATTCCACCCTTTGTTGTAAGGGTTTTGGAGCGGCTATTGGACCCATTGATGGGCCAACCATCGGACTTCTAGGCCCAGACGGGCCGTAGATATGCTTTTGATCCATATTCCTCTTACTTGTAATGAGTCCTGGTCCGCCTAGGGAGGCGAAACGTCCAGCGATTTTCCTGAAGGAAAGGATCAGGATTGTGTGCACATATCCCGTGGCGTGACGTTGTGGCATATCATGGTAGGCACGGAGATCTAGGCAAACGGTTGGTTTCTTTGCATTAGTCGCCCCTATAAAACCAAAGGGTTCACCCCCTGGGTTTCGTACTCTGCCTCCTTGCCTTCGCATCTGTAACCTCCACCACCAATCACCTAAGCCCCCTGCATCCACATCTTTGCCGCCGTCGAGTTTGAATCCTCCCACCCCCATCTTCTAATGGAGCCATGGTGCCGCTCTGACATCACCCTCCAGCGCATGGAAGGCCTTGTCCGCCGGGGTCTTCTCTATGCGTGGATCACCGCAGAGGAGTGGCAGCTACCTGGTGTGGAGGACATGCCATTGCCGCTCGACGGCTACGTCATGTCCTTCGCTCACTTCCATGAGCAGGAATTTGCCACCCTCGCCCACAAGTTCATTTAGGGGTTGCTACACTACTACAAGGTAGAGCTGTAGCACCTTAATCCCAACGAAATCTAGCACATTGAGGTGTTTGTCGCCCTGTGTGAGGGTTTCTTAGGGATTAGTCCCCACTTTGACCTATGGTGGTACTTCTTCGCCGTCACCCTCCTAGAGAAGCAAGAGCTGAACACGCCGATGGGATGCGCCGGCATCCAGCTCCACAACAATTGGGTCAGCGAGTACTCGCCGATGTGTCTATCGACCTCCAACAAGGGGTGGCATTCGCATTGTGTCTATCAGGCTAGAGTTTACTGGGTGCCTCATCGAAGTGGTCCCAGACTCATGGAGGAAGTGGGGAGTCCTAGAGAAAGACAAGAAGAGGATCCAGGACCATCTCACCGCCATCTAAATCCTGAAAGAGAGGGACATGAAGGGGTTAGGGATCATCGGCGCCTACCACATGAGGAGGGTGGCACCGCTGATGAGGTGCGCGCTTCCCTTGTACATGATGGTGCCCGAGGCGTCATTCGATGGGACGGTGCTTGCTGAGGCAGCGCTCTCATCCTCTGAAGTACCATAGTGCATCAAGGAGGTGATGAAGCCTCCATGGGACGACGTCTGTGCTCTCCTTGAGTTCGTGTATCCGGTGCCAAGGCACCCTCCGATGTGGCTAGAGCCGAGATACATCATCTTTGTAAGTTTCCTTTCCTCATGCCTCCTTTTTGACTGAACTCTCGACCCTTGATGCTAATATTAAGATAGGGGGACTAGCCGAGAAAACTCATCCTCATGGACCACCTGGCTCTGCTGTCGAAGGACCCATCCATGACGGTGGCTAACGTGCCAAGGCTGAGCGGCAAAGTAAGGCAAAGGAGGACGAGAGGAGGAAGAAGCAGGAGAAGCTATGGGCATGGGAGCGAGGGGAGGACACAGATAGTGACAATGACAACAATGAGGAAGACAACGAGGTAGTTGTCGATACCGAGTGGGATGACCTAGAGAGCGAGGATACACTGATAGGTATCCACTCATCCTTGGATGGACCCTTCCTGTTTCATGCAGGGGGAGGTGCGTCTGTGAGGCCAGAGGAGGCAGGCCGGATCGTCAAACCCATCCTTAGAACCAGTAGGGGCGAGCGGATCTGCCGCCACGCCCGAGGTGCTAGCGGAGGGGGGGGGACCCACCGCCGCACCTCAAGAGCCAGCAGGGGTGGGTGGATCTTCCGCCATGCCCGAGGTGCTAGTGGAGGGGGGTGGCTTTGCTGTCGTGCCCCAATAGCCAACCGGGGTAGGTGGATCTACCACCATGCCTGAGGTGCTGATGGAGGGGGTGGCTCTGGTGTTGTCCCCCAGGATGCAAGGGAGGCGAGCCCCTCTGCTCGAAAGTAGGGGGCGGGCTCAAAACTATGACAGAACCACCCAATTTATACCAGATCAAGTACGGCTGCCCCTGCTAACATGTTGACACATGCATACTTTCACTTATATAAACCCGGTAATCCGTCGAGTGTCTCAAAGGACCTCGGTAAATCAACACCACAACTAAGATCACGTGATTAAGCAAATACACATCACATACGTAGAGTCGTAGCAGAAATAATATTACAAATGGGTTCACAAATAATAGTACAAGTTTGGGTTTCAAAAACCGATTAGTGAAAACAACATAGCTTTCAAATGATTACATTAATATAAGTTCCAAATATATTGCTAGCATAAGTGACATCCTCAGATAAAAGCATATAGCTAAGAAATAAATATAGAGTCACCAAGCCCACCGATGGTTAGCCACCATCTTCAGCAGGCCAAGAACTTCGCCTACAATATGGTGGGATAAACCCTGAGTACTCGAATGTACTCAGCTAGACTTACCCGTCATAAACCAAAAATAAAGTGACACCAAAGAGTATGCAAGGCTTTATAGGTGGACCTAGCTTGACAACATTTTGCATAAAAAGCGACTAATTCAGTTGTACAATTGTTCTTTGGTCATCAAGTTAATTATAGCTATCCATCTCTAGATTAGCAACTAACCTTGCCAAACATATGGTATATCATTTAATAGCATACAATAGTAACCATAGCCGGTGTAGTAATTCCATGTTTATCCAAACCATCACATTCCATAATACAATTACTACGATGTTGGAGCTAGCCAAGTTTCTCACTATCCGGGAGAGATGGCGATTTGAATCGATTTCAACTAGCTGGGAATTTATTCCTAACACCAACCCATACATACCTGCGCCAAGGTAGTCTTAGGTCACCTTTGGTACAACTCAGGTACACATTTTGCGAGTTCACCCAGCGCCGCACAATCAGGGATGACCAGCTGCCAGGACGATTAGGACTACCCTACCCTTGGGCTCATGTTTGTCTCCCCGCACATCCTTACTACCATCCAGAGTGCACACTCTTACAGAGCGAGGCCCGGCCTGAGTTGAGCTACTTGGCTTCGTAGTCGGAATGAGTTACTAGCCAACTAAGTGATAGGCATGCGTTCAATCTTGTCAAAAAGTTCCAACAACGGTACAGTCCTTAACCGACACAGACGGGGATAGATCCACACCCAAGACCTCCATGTCTTGTTGCTTCTCTATCGACATCCCGCCCGGTCTCCATTTATATTACCCCATGGTTCTTTTCCACAATAGCAAATATAGCCCACCATGCTTCGGTATCTACCTATATCTCGTAGGTGACAGGAAATCACCCGACTTCTACCGGTCTAAGCATGGCTAAGCATATATTCGATCATGGACCTATATAGGGTTAAAGGTGTATTTCTGAACAAGGTAGTTCTATGCATCAAGTGGTTCCAATCAACTCTTATAACCTAATGCATCAAATGCAAAGAACTCAAGTGATATTTGTAAAAACATAGGAGGCTTAGAATGCTCTGGGACTTGCCTAGGATCCAACACTAGGTTAGTGTTTGTTAGACGACACTCGCATGGTGAGTATCTCCCATCCTAGAACTTGTACAGTCCTTCCATCTTCTAGATAGGTCCACCATACACCGTCTTAGGGTTTGGCTCCAACATCACATCCTTCACATGGTTCATCTAGTGTACCTAGATGAGATGCAAGATGCAAGTGCATGAATATGAAGAATGGTAATATGAGACGCATCACATAATAGCATTCAAGGCAAACATAAGATCATGCAAGACATAGGCACCTAGAGTTATTTAACTAAATATCACACAACCTATTATAGAGGGATAGTAAGCATATTAGGCATGGCACACAAGTGAACTTACATTCAGATATCACACACATGCATCGATCAAGAACTAACCAACATGTTTAGCCAAAACAAGAGCAAGCTAAAGCAATCACCTAGCACAAGTATAGAAATCTGGACAGCAGCACAACAGTTACTTGTTTTACCCATAACTAGAGATCTAGACATCCAAAGAAGGCGATCCTAGACTTTATGGAAAGCTAATGAAATTACCTACATTGTCATTATCACCAAAAGCTTATTCTAAATCTAACCAGGTCAAACATGCCAATGTTTCAGATCTGCACCGAACTAGGACAGAAAAGTAGTAGTAGTTTCAAACAGGCATAACTGGAGTTACAGACATCAAACAAGCATGAACCTTAACTTTCTAGGAATCTTATTAAATTATCTAAAATATGTTTATTATCATCACAAGGTGATTCCATAATTAACAAGGTCAATCAAGCATAATTGAGCACCTCTATCCAGACTTGGACAGATTCTACCATGCAACTTCACAAGCTTATAACTGGAGATTTAGAACAGCAAAAGGAGTAATATTTAACATTTTAGAAAGCTAATTAAAAGAACTACACTTCTTATATTATCTCCAAGAAATGATTTAAAGCGTAGCTAAGTCAAACAACACAATCATTCAGATCTATACAGAGAGCATGCAAAATCTGATAATGAAATTGTAAAATCTATATATCCTAAATTATCAGGCCTATGGTCATGCAATTTGAACACAAGCAATATTATGAAATTAGCTACAACTTTGGTATTCACTACAACCACAACAAACATCATTTCCACCACGAAAATAATTGCAGAAGCAAAACTACACATCTAGCCCAAACAGCAGTGGTACAGAAAACTGATAGGAATTTCAGAGAAGTATAACTGGAGTTCTAGACCTTCAACAAACATGAATCATAACTTTTTGAAAATCTTATGAAGTTAACTACAACTTTATTATTCTCATCTTAAGATTATTCTTTAGCTAACAAGGTCAATTAATCCAATAAATGCATCTCTATCCAAAACATGGACAGAATCTAATATGCAACTTAAAAGAGCTATAACTAGAGTTACACATGTCTAATAATTGTAGTTCTAGAATTTTTAGAAGGCTTAGCAAATTTTAAACAACTTTGTTATAAACACCTAGAGCTAATTCTACAATTAAAAAGGCCCCACAGTACCAACAAAGCAACCCCGTCTGGGTTTAGGCAGAAACAGCCACAGAGATTTAAGCAACAATAACTAAAAATCTACTTAACCAAAAATTATGCTATTTAGCTTTTTGAAAATATTAAGAAAAGTAATACAACTCATGTATTGTAATCAAGTCATTATTTATAACTTAACTAAGCCAATTAATTCAAACATGCAGGTCTATTTAGAATAGGAGCAAAGCAACACAGGGCATTGTTATTTTTATAGATCTTAAACTATCAAGCCTAAACTCCTGAAATTTTTACCAGACATCAACCGTCACTTGTGTAACACTCCATAAAAATTTCACATTTATTTGATCAAAACAACTGTAGTTATGAAAAAGACAAGACACAACTAGTATTAAAAACCTAACTGCATAAATTGATTTTACAGCAAAAACTTTAAACCAAAACATGCAATATTATAGATCTAGTGCATAGATAATTTCACAAGGATTCCAAAAAGTCTTCATTTGCTATTTGACGATTTTTCTACTAATTATTATGATGTTCCAAAGTTTAGCACATAAATTTACAAAAGAAAAGATTAAACCAAAAAAGGAAAATACTTTTGCATTTGGAACTCTGGAGATCAAAGAAACCAACTAAGCCCATATCTATAAATATATGTGTCTAGCATTTATGCAAAGTGAACACATGAAAAAGCTTCTATTTGCGATTTACTCCCTCTTCTTCTTCCTCTCGACGCTGGACGTAGGGAATCGACGGCTGCGGCCGATGAGGTCGTCGGGGAGGTGGCCAGGCTATTCGGCGGGGAGGAGCAGGCCAAGGTCGAGGTACTCCAGTCGACGAGGCGTGCTGGTAGCTGGCCTGATGACGCCATGGCCAGGCTGCAGCTGGCTGGGCTTGGCAACTCCCAGTTGCGGCCGACTGGGCTCGGTGCAGGGGACGGCAAGGCACGATGAGGTGAGGCCACGGTGGCCGGCTGCGGCCCTGCTGTGGCCAACAACGGCGGGCAGAGTAGCTGGAGGAAGGAGGAGGAGAGGAGCAGGGTGACTATCAAGCTTGCTGACGAATGAAGAAGCAGCAGACGATACATCTGGACGGCCTGCTGGCCTAGTACATGCTCGTGGCAGCGAATGGGGAAAGGAGAGGGAGAGAGTGGAGAGGATGGTGTCGTTTCCCATAACTTGAGCATGATAAAGTGGCAAGCTGGCGGCCATGCAAGCAGCGAGGGCGAGCAAGGGCAACACGCAGCCTGCAGCACCTGTGCACGGTCGGTTCTGTTTGAACAGCTTCAAAACTCAATTCTACCTAAAAAATGAGACTGAACATCAATCTTTATCCCTTCGTAACTCCTAATACGTTTAGTAATGGCACAAAATGTATTAACAAAAGTTGTAGATCTACGCTAGATCTTCAACTTTGTTAAAGGATCAAAGTCTATTTTGGCCTGGTTGGAGAGATACAATGTTCCAAAGTGGGGTTCATGAAAACTGAATATTTCAGTTCCAACACTTAGCTGATTTTTGGAGCTTCAAAACAGCACTGAGTTGATTCTTGAAATCCCTAATTGAGACACTTAGAAGTTGAATCAAGCCTTGATCCAAAAATAAAGTTTGTTCTACATAACATGGACTACAATTTTTATTTAGGTTCCACTGCCAAGCAAACAATCTAAGCAGCAGTTCAAACCATGTCAAAGCAGCATCACGACAAAGCTTAAATTACCCTTTTTGATCTATTGGAGCATTTTCTGGCCACTTGCTCAATATGAACCCTTCATAACTTTTGTTCATGAGTGTAAGTAGAGTTGTTTCAGCAAGGTTGCAATGTTTGTTTGTCATCACATGTTCTCATTCACCTAATAGAGCAATTCAGGCAAGGATATAACTTGTCATTTCATGTGACTTGTCGATTCCAAACTTCACGAAACTTTTCCAATCATCCATGTGGGTGGAAATTGATGTGAGACACATGAAATAAGCACCCTCAACATTACTCAGGTGTATATCTGAAAAGAGCCAATATGCGAGCAAAGGTGTGTTGCCCAAGTTTAAGTTGGAGCTCACTCTTGTAGATTTGATCTTGACACCTTCATCACCACTTAACATGTCATGTTTGAGCTCAAACCTAATGCTTAACTGGCGACAAACACCTAGGGTGTTACAAAAACAGCCCTGCCCCGATGAGGTAGAGCAAGGACCTGGGGGATTCGTCCCCCAAACGTATCCTCTGCCCAACAGTGTCGATGTAAGTCATTGACTCCTTTGTTTTCTCTGTTTTCTCTGTTTTTAGCATGACTAGCCTTTTATTTCTTTCAGTGTCCTAAGATGGGGCAACTCTTTGGCGCTGGCGCCCAAGAAGAGCACCGCCATTTAGGCTAGGCGGTGGCCGTTGGTTGACGTCGCACCCATTTCGGGTGGGAGTGGCGCCAGTGTTATTGCCTCGTCGGATGGTCAGGTGGATGCGGGGGCTCGAAGGACGCCCTCAGAGGTCGCTGAAGATCCAGTGGCAGAGGCGGTGCCGCTGCCGACAATGGGTCGGTCGGAGCTTCTGACCGTGCTCGTGGCGGAGGCGTGACGTAGCTAGATGAGGCCCCGCCGAGGCAGGCGGAGGTGGTGGCAGTCATGATAGGCGGGCCGTGGCTAGATGCCACTGTGGCGGCATCGAGGCAATGACGTGACCCGCACCTCCAGCGGCCCAAATGATGGCTCTTGACATGGGCCGGATGGAGGGGGACACGGCTGAGGGGTCCCCGAGCGTCATGGCGGTGGTGGAGAGGACCAACGGGGAGTCACCCTTGGCCTCGGCATTGGGAGGCAGCCACTCGCCCACGTGGGGCGAGCCTCTACTCTAGTGGATAGATCCGCAAGACCCAACATCGACACTCTTCTCGCTCGATGATGCTAGTGAGAGCATAGAGTGGGAGAGTCTCAACGAGGTTATCTTGGCCATGCTAGAAGCTCTGAACCAAGCTAGGGGTGCCCTACGCGACGTCGTCGTTCCCACGGGCTGGGTATTCACTTAATCTTACTTTTTGCCCTCTTCTTTCTTTATGTATTTTTGTGTTCTGACCATCATCTTTTTTTTAGTCCCTTATTGCTTGTAGCCGGGAGAATTTCCGGTTCCTTTGTGAGCAAAAGGAAAGCTAGGACCGCCTCGTCGAAGAGGCCCAGATGCATGGGGATGTGTCTGTCTAGCTTGTTACCGCCCAAGAGAGGGTGGCCGAGCTGACTCCCCTAACCAATGAGGCGACAAGTCTTCGACTGTGGGAGGTCGAGGCCTATCGGCATGAGGAGGAAACAGAGAAGGCATTCCAGGACCTATCGGTGAGGGTGCGGCGAGATGAGGAGGAGGCCGCTAGAGACAGGAAGGAGAGAGATGAGCTGCTTCAGAGGGATGCTGTAGCCCACCAGCGGATCCTCAACCTCCTGGCCGAGGCTGAGAAGGAGAGGGACCTAAAGTTAGTAGCTAAGGAGAAGCTCATAGCCCTAGAGCGGAGGGCGAGTTAGGATGCCGAGGCGGTTGCTCAGCTGTGTAAGGAGCGAGATGAGCTGCTCCAGACTACGGGGAGGCTCCGCTCGGAGTGTGGCATGGCCCATGAGGAGCGCGACTAGGACATTTGAGAGCGCAATGAGGCATAGCATATTGTCAACTCCCTCCAGGCTGAGCTCAAAACCATGACAACCCGGAGGCTAGAGGCCAAGGGCATTTTTGCTAGGCTAGCCACGGAGCTCACCGAGGCATGGAAGAGACTTCAAGCGAAGAGAGACGAGCACGATCTCCTGAGTGCTACCCTCGGAGTGGTCTGCGATGACCTGGAGGTGGTGCGGTCGGAGGGGACCAGCTTGCTTGTGGCCCGTGCCATAGATGTCATGGCGCGGGTGTGCCAGCTCGAGAGGGAAGCTCTTCGCTCCGGGATCACCCAAGCCTTTGTGATTGCTCGTTCGCATTACGTGGATAGCATCGACTTGGAGACAATGAGCCTTGGTTTTGCACCTGGCTATGAAGCCTCTGAGCTGGACGAGATAGAAGCGGTGGTGGTTCCTCTTGCGTAAGACCTGGCAAATAGGGTTGAAGATATAGTTCTCCCTCGGAGGGGATAGTTAGTCAAATAGGTTGGATGAGCATTATTGTAATCTATGGACAAGGGCTGATGTTTTTGTATCTTAAAAACAAATTTGTAACTTTGTTTTGTTTGATTGAACTTGTTTGCTTCCCTTTTTGTATGCGAAAAAAGTGGCTCACGTATTTTGACCCTTCTGTTTGTTAAGACCGTAGTTCCTAAGGTGTAAGAGGAGAACTTCAATCATGTTGGTGAGCAAAGACACCATAGCCACTGAGGCGTAGGCTTTTTGTAGTCTGACCAGGGATGCTCAGTTGTTTGTTACCACAAACCTTGCCGCTAGGCCTAGCCTGAGGAAGAGGTCTGACGCGGCGACCCCTCCCTAGGATCTTAGCTGTCGTTCTACGCCTGAGCGTTCGGTCTTCTCACAAGTCCAACTTCCCTCGAGCCCCCGCGCATAGTGGGGATTCGGTTGAGGGTTGGCTCATTTTTTGTGACTGTCGCCCCGTCCACAGTTTCTACAACCGAAGAGGTTGAGTTAACATCACTTGCCTTGATGGCTTGAGTGCCACGCTCGGTGAGCTTGCTAATGGGCATGTTTGAATAGAATCTAGTTCCATCGCTTATGACGAGGTCGGCAAAGCCCTCGGGGGCATTCCGTTGCTCCTTAACCCGCCTTCCAATAGATTCCCCCTCAATGGGGAGTCTATGGGCTTGACTGGAGGTTTGGATCGAATGAGAAGGTTGAGATGACCTTGTCCACTTCTAAGCAAGATGGGTGAAGGCCGTTGGGGCTCGTCTGTGTTTTCCCCTTGGCTTTTGTTCAACGCGAGGCGAACTCAAGCCCTTCACAAGCCGGCCTTCAAACCTCGGTCTCTCAATCTAGGATCAGGTGGCTCGAGCCCCCGAGCCCCATGGGGTTCAATAGGGGTCAGCCATGTTTCATGCATCACCCCGTCCTCGGTTTCCACATCCGAAGGGGCTAAGCTAACGACACTTGCCTCGATGGCTCGAGTGTCACGCTCAGTGAGCTCGCTAACGGGCATGTTTGAGTGGAATCTAGGTCCGTCATCCACTAACGGGGTTGGCAGAGCCCTCATGTGGCATTCCATTACTTCTTAACCCGCCTCCTGGTAGATGTCTAAGCCATTTGATAGGCTTAGGTGGCCCATTGGCCTCTCCTTGATGGAGATTCTATGGGCTTGGCTCGGGGTTAGAATCAAATGAGAAGGTCAAGATGTCCCTATCCACTTCTGAGCGGGGTTGGGCAAGGCTGCTGGGGCTCATCTCAGTTTTTCTCCCCTAGCTCTGTTTGACATGAAGCAGCCTCGAGCCCATTATGGGCCAGCCTTCAAAGCTAGGTCGGCTGCCGCTCATATCGAATGAGATGACTACCGCTTCGTGACGTGATGAGAAGCATTGTGATGTAGCAATCGCATATGCAATGCTTGGATGTATGAGATGAATGTATGAATGATTGAATAAATGATCATATAAAGAAATAGCAGGGGTCGGTAATGTTACCTTGATGGCATGAGTGACGGGTTCTAGGAGTTCTTACTGAATATGTCCGTGTGGGATTCAGGTCCGATGTTTGTGATGGGGTCGGTGTAACCGGCATGAGCTTCCCATTCTTTTGTATCTATCATTCGGCAGCGGCCCGAGCCATTCGATCGACTTGGGTGACCCGATAGCCTCTCCTTGATGGAGATTCCATAGGTAGGCTCCTCCATACCCTTCCCAAGAAGGTGGAGGTTAAGGTTTGGAGTGTGAAGACAACGACTCTGATTGCGCTGGTGGGCAATAATGTTGTAGATGCTGGGGCCTAGGGTCCTAGCGGTCCGACTAGGTTTACTCAAAGTTTTGCGCCCACACACCGTGTCTCTGATTTTTAAACGTAAGGAGGGTCGGGCAAAGAGAAATGTCTAGCGAATAGACACTCCCGTTAGCCCCCCCGAGCGATGTCCAATCCCCTGCCATTGCTGGGGTCAGAGGCTCGGTATCAAAATTAATACGTAAAGTAAGTAAGTAAGGGTGCTTGTCTCTCGGTGGTGGTTATGAGCCATTCGATTGACCTAGGCACCGGTTTTACCTCAATGATAAGAGTGATGGGTTTGGGGAAGCCTTCATTGGATAAGAGCGGGATCCTGTTTGCATGCTACCCATTCCTCGGCCGTGACCAAGCCATCCGATTGACTCATGTTACCTACTGAGACAAGTTTTTCCAGAGGAAATAGAGAATGAGGACATCCTATGCAAGAATTTAGTTAGGCAGATAAGCCAAGCGGAGAAAACTTGTCACAAATGGACAAGCTCTTAAATTTTGGTGTAGCAAATGGTCTCTTAGCTCTTCTCCCCTTTTTGTATAAAGAGTTAGTGCATTCTGACCCTTTTCGTTTGTTAAGGTCATAAAAGCTCAGAGTGTGGGTGAGCCAATTCTGATTACGCTGGTGAGCAAAGACACCGTAGTCACTAGGGTGTAGGTATCCCACAGTCTGACCAGTTATACTCAGAGCTTGTTCCCGTAAACCTAGCTCCTAAGTCCTAACGTAAAAAGAGGGGCAGACACAGAAAATGTTTGCCAAATAGATATGCTCATATCAGCCCCTGAGTGAGATCCGACCCCTTGCCATTGCTGGGGTCGGATGTCACTAAAAATTGGGGAGTTGGATAACAAAACCGATAAGAGAAAGCGTGTGTTTATTAAGGGTAAAAGCGACATAGCTTCTCGATGTTCCAGACATTGGTGAAGACTTCGCCGTTGATGGTCTTAAGCTTGTAGGCGCCTAGACAGAGCATCTCCGTAACTATGTATGGTCCCTCCCATAGCAGGGAGAGCTTTGTGGCGGTCCTTGTTGCACTATACAAGGCAGAGGACCAGGTCTCCAACATTGAAGGCTCGACCTCGCACTCGTCGGCTGTGGTATCATCACAACGCCTATTGGTACTTGGTCGAGCAGAGGAGGGCAATGTCATGTGCTTCCTCTAGCTGGTCCATGGCATCCTCGAGGGATGCCTTGGCTCCTTGTTTGTCGTACGCCCTAATCCTTGGCGCTCCATAGTCGAGGTCAGTTGGGAGGACGGCCTCAGAACTATAGACCATGAAGAAGGGTGTGTAGCCAGTGGCTCGACTGGGGGTTGTCCTTTGACTCTAGAGTACTGAAGGAAGTTTAGTGACCTAGCGTGCGCTGAATTTGTTCAACCGGTTGAAGATCCTAGGCTTGAGGCCCTGTAGGACCATGCCGTTTGCACGTTCTACCTACCCATTCATCCGAGGGTGCGCTACGGAGGCCCAGTCGACGTGGTTGTGATATTCATCGTAAAATCGAAGGAACTTCTTGCTAGTGAACTACGTGTCATTGTCCGTGATGATGGAGTTTGGGACTCCAAAGCGATGGATGATGTTGAGGAAGAACAGCATGACCTACTCGGATTTGATCGTGGAAATCGGTCGAGCTTCTATCCACTTTATAAACTTGTCTATGGTGATAAGCAGTGGGTGTAGCCAGCATGGTGACCGCAGATCCCACTATGGATATCGCTTAGCAAGCGCTTCCCCTGTTCAAAGGGGATGCAGCGCTGCAAGATCTCGGTGAGGCTTCGCTTGTAGAGTTCACCCTCCACAAGAACAAAGGACTTGGCGTGACGTGCTAGCCATCAAGCCTCCATCTTGTCTGTTGGTAGCGCGTCATGGAGGAGGTAGTTGAGGTAGAGCGTCCTCCAGTCGACCAGAGGGTCGGGCTCTGTCACTGGGTCCTCTTTGAGCTCCATGACTTTGGGACCGGATGTAGCCAACGGTTGGTCAGCCCCCGGGCCTAGATTGGACGGACCGTCGCTGCCTTGTTCTAACCCCTCGTAGTGAACCAAGGGCTTGTGCTAGTCATTGGCGAAGACACCTGTTGGCACCGGCACTCTACTAGATGCTGCTTTCACAAGCGCGTCGGCCACCTCATTGAGGCGCCTCGGGATATGATTGAGCTCAAGGCCATCGAACTTGTCCTCCAACCAGCGGACTTCTCGGTAGTATGTAGCCATCTTGGCGTCGTGGTAGCTTGACTCCTTCATGACTTGGTCAATGACCAGCTAGGAATCTCCTTAAACATCGAGGCATCGGATGCCCAATTCTATGGCAATGTGTAGGCCGTTGATGAGCGCCTCATATTTGGCCACATTGTTGGAGGAGGGGAAGTGGAGATGGACCATGTACCTCATGCGTACCCTAAGGGGAGACACGAAGACCAGTCCTGCGCCAGCGCCCTTCTTCATTAGTGATCTATCAAAGTACATCATCTAGTACTCTTGATCGACAACTGCTGGTGGCATTTGGACCTTGGTCCATTCCATGACAAAATTAGCCAACACCTGGGACTTGATGGCCGTCCGGGAGGCATATGCAATTCCTTGACCCATTAGCTCAAGCACCCATTTCACGGTTCTTCCCATGGCATCCTGGTTTTGGACGACCTCATTGAGGGGGAAGGACATCATGATTGTCACAGGATGTGACTCAAAGTAGTGGCGTAGCTTCCTCTTGGTGATGAGGATGGTGTACAGAAGTTTCTGGATTTGGGGGTAGCGGGTCTTTGAGTCAGATAGGACCTTGCTGATGAAGTACACATGGCACTTTACTTTGAGGGTGTGCCCCTCTTCTTCCCGTTCCACTACCAGGGCGGCGCTAACCACTTGTGTGGTGGCCACAATGTAGAGCAGAAGGGGTTCTCCATCCATAGGAGGAACCAGGATCGGGGCCTTCGTCAGAAGCAGCTTGACCATGTCAAGTGCCTCCTGGGCCTCGGATGTCCATTCGAAGTGGTCGGCCTTCTTCAGAAGTAGATAAAGGGGGAGACCTCATTCACCGAGGCACGAGATGAAGTGGCTGAGCATGGTGAGGCACCCTATAACTCATTGTACTCCTTTTATGTTTTGAATAAGGCCTATCCTAGTGATGGTTGAGATCTTCTCTAGGTTGGCTTCGATGCCATGCTCAAAGACGATGAAACCAAGCAGCATGCCCATTGGGACCCCAAAAATGCACTTCTCAGGATTGAGTTTGATGCCGTTTGCTCAGAGTTTAGCAAAGGTCTACTCAAGATCGGCTATGAGGTGGTCAGCCCATTTGGACTAGACTATGATGTCATCAACATAGGCCTCAACAGTCTGCCCGATGAGGTCCCCGAAACACTTGAGCAAACAATGCTGGTATATAGCCCCAGCATTCTTCAGACTGAATGGCATGGTGACATAGCAGAATGATGTCGCGAGCTGGCCAGACTCTTTCATCACAATTTGGTGGTACCCAGAGAGTATGCGTCAAGGAAGCAGAGGGTTTCGCACCCTGAGGTAGTGTCGACTATTTGGTCTATGCGTGGTAAAGGAAATGGATCCTTTGGGCATGCCTTGTTGAGACCCGTGTAGTCAACACATATCCTCCATTTCCCACTCTTCTTTCATACAAGAACAGGATTGGCTAACCACTCTAGGTGGTACACTACCTTGATGAATCCGGCTGACAAAAGCTTTGTGATTTCCTCGCCGATGGCTCTACGTTTTCCCTCGTTGAAACAACACAGGCGCTGTTTCACCGGCTTGGAGCCTGGGCAGATCTTCAAGGCATGCTCAGCAACTTCCCTTGGAATGCCTGGCATGTCTGAGGGTTTCCATGCAAAGATGTACTTGTTGGCGCGGAGGAAGCCAATGAGCACGCCTTCCTATTCGAAGGAAAGCGTGGCACCAATGCGCACCATTTTTCCATCGGCGCTCTTGGGGTCTATGAGGACTTCCTTAGAGCCTTCCGCTAGCTCAAAGGACCCGGTCGACCTTCTGGGGTTGGATGCTTCTTCGGTGACCTCTTTTCTGATGTCCACAAGCTCTCCAGAGGCTATGATCACCGCGGTGTTATCGTAGCACTCGACTTCGCACTCGTAGGCATGCTGAAATGAGGTGCCAACAGTGATGACCCCTCCTAGGCCTGGCATCATCAGCTTGAGGTAGGTGTAATTGGGGATGGCCATGACCTTCGCATAGCATGGTCGTCCCAAGATGGTGTGGTAAGTTTCATGGAACCCCACCACTTTGAAAGCGAGGATCTCCGTCCTGTAGTTGGATGGACCCCCGAAGGTGATGGGTAGATCAATCTACCCAAGCGGCATATCCTACTTTCTAGGAACAATGCCATGAAAGGGTGCTCCGATTGGCCAGATGCACGCTCGGTCAAAGCCCATGGCATCTAGCGTCTCGGCGTACATGATGTTGAGGCCACTGCCTCCATCCATCAGTACTTTGGTGAGCCACTTCATGCCGATGATTGGGTCAACCAAGAGCGGGTATCTCCCTAGCTGTGGAATGCTCTCTGGGTGGTCGATCTGATTGAAGGTTATAGCAGACTCTGACCACTAGAGGAAGGCAGGTGTGGCCGGTTCTGTCGCATAGACCTCGTGATGCACGATCTTCTAGCAGTGCTTGGAGTCGTAGGCCTCCGATCCTTCGAAGATCATGAGGCAGCCTTCCGATGTTGGAAAGCCGCCATCTTTCTCTACGGTGGGGTTAGGGTCCTTTCCATGCTCCCCTTTGTTGGAGCCTCTAGACAAGAACCACCTCATGAGGCTGTAGTCCTTGTATAGATGCTTGATCGAGAAGGCATGGTTTGGGAATGACCCCTCGAGTAGTTTTTTGAAATGGTTCGAAGTGCCCTCCATGGGCTTCTGACCACCCCTGCGGTCAGCGGCGGCCATGAGTGAGCCCTTGTGCCATTGCTTCTTGTTCTTCTTTTTGGTGGGACGATTGGAGGTGCCTTTATCGGTGTCCTCGTCTTGCCTCGCCTTGCCATTGAGGCGATCAAAGATCGCTCCGACCGCTTCTTCGCTTGAGGCGTGGCTGGTGGTGATGTCTAGGAGTTCCTTGGTAGTTCACGGGCCCTTACATCCCAGGTTGTGAACCAGAGACTCGTAGGTGGTCCTAGATAGGAAAGCCCCTATAACATCGGCGTCGACGATGTTAGGCTGCTCGTTGCACTGCTAGGAGAAGCATCAGATATACCCATGGACGGTTTCTCCATCCTTCTATCAGCAGTTCTTGAGGTCCCATGGGTTTCCAGGGCACTTGTATGTGCCCTGGAAGTTTCCCACAAAGATCTCCTTTAGGTCCACCTAACTCTAGATCTTGTTGGATGGAAGGTGTTCCAACCATGTTCGTGCCAAGTCAGCCAAGAATAATGGAAGGTTGCGGATAATAAAGTCATCATTATCCGCTCCACCAGCCTAGCAAGCAAGTCGATAATCCTCGAGCCATAGTCTATGGTTCGTCTCCCTAGAGTACTTCAGGATCTTGGTTGGTGGATGGTACCTTGGGGAGAAGGCAGCGTTGAGGATGTGTCAGCCAAAGGCCTAAGGCCCCAGTAGGCTGGGGCTCAGGCTTTAGTCCTCGCCACTATCATAGCGCCCGCCGCGATGAGGGTGATAGCCATGGCTAGCTTCCTCTCTTGAGCCATCGTAGGAACGCCTGTGGGCATCAAGGTTGTTGTGTGTGTCACGATTGCAGTCGAGACGCTGATGCACCAGGACCGCAGTGCACTGCCCACGGTCTTGTGGCTCCTAGTGAACCAACGCATCCCTACCAGGGCGCTCTGAGAGCATGAGCTGGCTAGTGTCAAGCACGTGTCGCTGAGACAACAAGTTCTCGGCCTGCTGCACCGCCGCACGCTCGAGAAGCGTGTGAATCTCATGGTGGGCCTGACAATCCATAGGTGTCGTAGCCTCTAGAAGACCATGGAGCAAGGCCACCGCAACGGCGATGTTCTGGCTTGCCCAGGTGAAGTGAGGGAGGGCTTCATCGTCGGCAATGATCCTCCAGTTCATATCATGGGCCATGGCGCATGTGCGCCCACCATCTCCATGGTGCTCGATCTCCTAATCGAGCTTCATGCATTCCTACTCAAGCTAGAGTCATACTTGCTCGATCTCTCGGTGTTAGGCTTTTAGCTGCTCCACCCTTATACGAGGTGGGGCCGCTATTTCCCCCTTGGCCTCGTTGTTGAGGTCGTTCACCGGGGTAGCCTCCTCCTTGGGGACGCTTTCGATGTGTCCCTCAGGAGTACCCATCATGAAGCATTCATGAGAGGGGTGATGGCTCCCCCTACTAGAGTTAGAGCTAGAGGGCAACTCTAGCTCCTCTGCAAGGAGGTCGTGGAAAGATTCCATGATGTGTTCGGTCACCCCCATGAACTCGTTATTCGTGGGGGATGGGATCATGCGCTAGGCCACAAGGTGGCCAACGGTCTCTTTGGAGTTGTAGAGACCGAATGGGAGCATCATCGGGGTGCTCCGGATGATGTATTCCGGGGAGAATGGCTCTCCCCCGGTAAGCCGTAGCTCCTTGAGCATCTTGGTGATCCCATCGAGGCCGGTGGAGTAGAAGGGTTGAACAACAATTGGGTGCCCACGCCAGTTCTCCCTCCACCATGACAATGAAGTCTAGGTCACCAAAGCGCACGCGTGCGCCTAGGACCCAGCCGATTCCATGGCTAGCCATCCATGGCCTAATGTTAATGTCGAAATGCACAAAGTCCCCTACCTGGAGCACCAACTATCGGTGTTTTGAGTAAACACCAACGAGTAAATTTGTGTTATTGTGCGTCTGACCTGGATGGTGTACTAAAAGACACAAGGTTTATACTAGTTCGGGCAGAATGTCCCTACGTCCAGTTCATGGCTGCTGCTCATGTTATTAGCACTAAAAAGTTCATAGTAGGGGTTACAAATGGGCGAGAGAGGGACAGGTCCCAAGTATATGATGGAAAGGTCAAATGGGTACCGACAGTTTGGTTGCTGCTCCAGCTATGTGTGATATGGTGCGTGATGTGTTGAATCGATCCCCTTAGTGGGGTGCCCTACCTTCCCTTTTATAGACCAAGGGGAAGCAGGGATTACAGATGGGAGAAAGAAGAAAAACCAGAGGCAAAGGAGGTCCTTCAAAGATGCTAGGTCTTTCTTTTTCCTCTGAGCGAGCCTCGCTGACATGGCAGATGATGCCAGGGATAGCTCCATGCTGGGTGCATGTCCGCTAATGATGCCATGTTTTGGCTCTATCCACTGATGATGCCATGTTTTGGCTCTGTCAGCAAGTGGTCATGTCTCATCCTGCCCTAGCGGGTGGCGTGATGGACCAGGGTGCTAATCCGCGACCCTACGGGGAGTAGACGGCACAGTGACCGCACATTTGTTACTATAGATGATGCGAGTTTCCTCCTGAACCATAGTGGTTGTCGTATCCTTCCATTAGGATCCATGCCCGAGGGCAAATGGCGGTGCCCACAACATTGTAAGACAAATGTCGGCGCCTACAACATTGTTTGAGCTCTGACATGCCTGGAAGGGCTTAAAGCGCCCATCTTGTCATATCCTAATGGTACTTTCCTACAGACGTGCAGGGTATGGTCCTCGGTATTGTGGTTGACTTGAGTGCCCTGCCTTATCTGTGCATGTAGTTATGAAGGAGTAGCGCGTAGACATTGGGCAACGCGGAGCCAGCGCTCGAACGTAGGGCAAGGTAGAGCCAGCCCTCGAACGTCGAGCAGGGCAGAGTCTGCCCTTAGACATCGGGCTAGGTGGAGCTAGCCCCCGGACATCGGGCGAGGCGGAGCCAGCCCCCAAACATCAGGCGAGGCAGAGCTAGCCCTCGGACGTCGGGTGAGGTGGAGTCTACCCTCAGACATCGGGTGAGGCGGAGCTAGCCCCCAGAGGTCGGGTGAGGTGGAGCCAGCCCACGAACATTGGGTGAGGCGAAGCTAGCCCTCGGACATCAGGTGAGGCGGAGCCAGCCCTCAGACATCGAGCGAGGTGGAGCCAGCGCTTAGGGGTTAGGCGAGACAGGGTCTACCCTCAGACATGGGGTGAGGCAGAGCCAGCCCTCAGGAGTCAGCTTGAGGTGGGGCCCATGGTCTCAGTGGACGGACGAGGAGTGACCCGGCAAGCGGTGTAGTCGCACTCTCGATCGCGCGGATGAATTAGTGTTAATGGTCATTAGCTCCTCCTCTTCGGGTACCCTAATATTGGTCCCCGATAGGAAGGCCACAAAACATGATCAAGGACTTGAAGAAGAAAATGGTCCACCTGATGAAGATGTTAATGATGTGGAAGTCTTCAGGGACTTTCATACTAGTAGCAAAAAGGGCCTGAGCAATTTTGCTAGAGCAACAGTTGTAAGTATGTTCTTTTGCTTCCCTTGAAATCTACTGAAGCCATTGCCATAAAAGAAGGAAACGTAGTAGGAGCCTAGTGTTATGGAAAACTACTAAAAATCTACTGAAGCTTATGTAATCTCTATCAGCAGTAGGCTAAGAAACACCTATGCATTACTTGTTATGAATCAATGTATTGGGTTCTCAATTGAAGTCCTCTTACACTATCTGTAACCTAACTAATGTTTTACTAATTGAATTTCGTAGGAAGCTATGAAAACTATGCAAGCAGAACCTATTGCTGATGGATAGCAACCAATGACTAGTGCTGATGTTGTTTGCAAGATCCTTTGCGTCTACTAGGGCAAGGCCCCCTCCTAGGGAAGTGGCAACAACCTTTTTTTGAAGAATGCTGGTATCCAGACAAGCTCCACCAGAATAGAGACATCAATGAAGAGAATGCTTCTGGAACAACTTGCTGCTAAATAGGAAAGTTCCACTACCCTCGTCGATCAAGTGGATGAACTAAAGAGGAAGAGAGAAAAGAGTGAAAGGGAGCTTGAGGAATACAAGAAACGACAACAGGAGGAGTACAGCAATATCTGTGAGCTATGCACATGCTTTAGCTGTTCTGGTAACTCGCAGTCTTCAACTCCTGTGGCTTGATGCAGTGAACATTTGTGGTTTGATGTGCGGAGTCATGTGCCGGTTTGATGTGTGGACTCGTATACCAGTTTGATGTGGTGATACTCTGTTAGTGGTTCGCTACTGACGTGTGAAATGTTAATAGTTATTTGATTGCCAGGCTAAATAGTTGTGTAGTCAATCTGTGCAGTAGTGACAATCTCAAATTACTTCTATGATGAATTGATTGTACTCCACGTGGTCGAAACAGGACAGGCCACGCGATCAAATAAAAATGCGACATGTGGACGAACTAGTGCATGACACGTGCAATAGCCAGGACTCGACATGTGGGCTATTAAATCCGGCATGTGGGGCAAGTCGTGAAGCCACATGGCAAATAAAAATATGAAACATGGATGGACAGCACCGTGACACATGGTCGAATAAGAAACGGCCACGTGGACCAATAAAAATACGACACATGGTACAATGAAGAAGTGACACGTGATCCAACCGCAACATGACACGTGTGCTAATAGAAAACTGACATGTGGAATAACAGGGACCCGACACATGGTTTAGTAAGAACCTGATACGTGCAAGAACTAGAGATGGCCACATTGTGCAATAAGAAGGTGACACGTACCCGAACTATCTCCTATGCAACCAGTTATAGCATGTACACGTGGGCTATAGCATGTACACATGGAAAAGCATCTCCAATGGAAGCGCCCACCAGCGCGGCAGTCCCCTACCACACATGCCAAAACAGTTCTATGATAGTCTGTTTTTCATCTCAGATCAAGACACTTCTATGACAATTTTGTCAGATTCATCATAGATGTGCAAGTGTGACGCGACTTCTATGACGAACCATTTTTCGTCATAAATTCGTCATAAAACTAAAATTATGATGAATTTGGCTCCTTTAGTGATGAAATATATTCGTCATAGAAGTGGATATTTCTAGTAGTGACTCCTAAAGCATTAGCAAGGTCTTGAAAGGTAGAGTGCTGCTTTAGAGGAATGTTTTTATGGCCTCCAAATCAATTTCTACTTGTTTCCTACCACAGTTCTTGGAATACTTGTTCACAATTCCTTGTATTCCACCATCTTGACCATTTTTCTAAATGGCCTGTATAACTCTTAAATGGACACCAAATTTTTCAAAAATTGATTTTGAAACTCCACGACGAAGAATAGGTGGATCAGTTTTTGACAACAAGTCGAGGTATATGGTGATCTTTAGATCATCCGGATAGTGCTTCCTCTTTTTGTCATTGGAACCTGGAAGAATACCAATACCATATGACTATAGGCTGACCGAAATCACAAAAAATTGAAAATAGAAATCTAAAAAAAGAAAACTAAAAATAAATCTAAAAAAAGATGTCTGAAAAGAAGACTAAACTACGTCGGGTACTATATATAGACTGTCCGACAACATAGAAAACTGAATATCAAACTGAAAACAGAGAAATGAAAAACATAGAGCTGAAAAAAGACTGAAAAAGCAAACTGAATAACAGACTACAACAGGTATTGTAGGCTGTCCAGACAAGACACTGAATTCGTTCATAACCATACCTGAAGCTTGCACACCATCGGCTGTAGGTTCAGGTTACTGCACTCCATTAGCATCACCTCCATTTGTTGATGCAGCTTGCACACCATCGGCTTCAGGTTCAAGTAACTACACTTCATCAACATCACCTTCATCTCCTTGCTCACCAAAATCTGCAACACAGAAAAAGAAAGAATAAGACAAAACAAAAATCTAGGTAGATTTGCACTAAGGGCTTCCATCGTCCCAAACCATGTCATAATCAAGTTGGTGTGCCAGTCCATCATACTCAATGATGTCATCCCAATCTATGGGATACATGTCGCCAGATTCAGGTGGCTCTTCATTCAAATCAATGTACAATGCAAGCATCTAATCTAGCGTGAATCAGAGGTGGAAAAGAAGAGGGGTGCACAGATCATTGACGTTTTCATCCTCCTTGGAGAGATCAAGAAGAGGGGTGAATCAGAGGTGGAGAGATCAGTGGACTTTCCTAGACGTTTTCATCCTCCTTGGCGACTTATATAGGCCATGGTAAATTCAAAACGAAACTGAGTAGTGGCGCCAATGAAATTTTGATGCACAGATCATTAAGTTTTGAACTTTGGCTGCCAAATTTTTGTCTGATAGGCGATCTAATGGAGGTCTGGTTATGAGGGCAGGAAAGATTTCAGCTTGAGCGCGCGATCACGGTGTTAGACGGAGATTTCCTTGGGGAAACAAATCGATGCTCGTGCATTAACCATAATACGGCGAGTTAAGGAAAAGCCTATGGGCCATCGGTGCTCCTTGGCCATTGCGTTGAAGGCTTAAGCGACGCAGATAAATGAACGGAGGGAGTATCAACCAACTAGCAAAACCCACTAAGAGACCTAAATGCACTTTCAATCATGCATAGTAGATCAGAGGGGTTGCACATAGGACATATATTTGTACTGGTTTAGGCACGGGGTACCCTGCTACCTCCAGTTTATGATTAGAACAGCTTTATTACTTGTCTGCTGTGTGCAAGGGTTCACAGGGATGTTGGTGTGTGTTTGTGAGGATGTTTCACAGTGTTTTGAGATGCCAATTGAAGCTTCCTTCCCTTTTTATGTAGTTTGGGGGTAGGACTATAGACAAAGTTATGATTGTTTTACAGGTCGGTTTCCTACAGGGACGAAGCAAGAGCTCCAAGGACCTGACTACACACTTTAATGCACATGTAGCAACAAAACTCTATATATATATATATATATATATATATATATATATATATATATATATATATATATATATATATATATATATAATACACAAGGACAAAAAAATTAATAGAAATATGAAAGTGCATCTAGCCCTTTAGTGGGTTTTGGTGAATAGAATGACAAGACAATTAGAGGTCTAACAAGTTTGCTAAGTGTTGAACAGAAAATTGAGTTTATTTCATACACTTATAGATTGTGGAATGAGAAGTGTACAAAGGTTCAACAAGAAGCCAAACTTGATTATATTACACATAATGTTCAAATGAAGGCCAAAGTTATGTATTGTTGTAAACTAAAGCTTGATTGATGTCAATATTCATATCAAGAAGAAATTCAAGCAAGGATCACAATATTAAAGAAATGGTGGGTTTTGAATGGATGCTCAATATGATGTGACTTGAATATGGTTCGATAGGGTGAAGATAGCAAAGAAAGGGTTTCGAGGGACTAAGCAACGGTGAAGGGTAAGTAATGGCTTGGAGACCGATCGAGGTACCATGGCTAAGGTGAAGAAGAGAGTACTTGCATTGAGTCGAGGTACTAATTGAGCCATGAAGAGTCATATAGTGTTGAGGATCAAATCATTTATGGAAGTGACTTGAAGCCATGGATTGAACTCACATGTGTGTTGAAATGGTTCAAGTCACATGCTCAAGGTGTATTTGATCAAAAAGAGGAGACAAAGTTGATTGCAACCCCTTATGAAGTGATATTCAGAAGAAGTGGCATATGAAGACACTGAAGACTCAAGTGGTTAAAATGGTTATATTCTTTTGATCTTGAGTTTAGGCTATGCCGCACTATAAAGAGGGATATAAGTCTAGGTGGTTTGAAGAAGATAGAGTGCTCAGGTATCAAGTTAAAACATGTTGAGAGACACTCTATCACACAGAAACACATAGAAATAGGGCTTAGTTTTTCCTCTCTACCGATAGTATTGACTCGGGTCGGTAGTACCGGTGCTTGGTGCCATCTTCTGATTGGTGTGCCCATCTTCGGTGGTACCGACACTAACCGGTAGTACCGACGAGCCCTGTTTCTCAGTTATGCCCACTATCGGTAGTACCGGTCTTAACTGGTAGTACCGACAAGCTTTGGTCCTTCAGCCACGCCCATCATCGGTAGTACCGGCGATAACCGGTAGTACCAATGTTGCTCTGAACAGTCATTTTTCCCTTTGGGGTATAAATACCGCTCCCCACCTTTCTAACCATTGCTCAGTCACTTCACTCAACCAAATCTTTAGCCAAAGTGCCTCCTAGCTCCCAAAAGCCCCTCTTTTCTCTCCTCTTTGCTCCTAGCTTCAAATCTTGGAAGATATTGAGTTAAGAGAAGGGTTTAGTGAGAGAAACATTGAAACAAAGCTTGAGTACTTGGATTTCTTCATCAAACTGATTTCATTTGTGATTGTTACTCTTGGGGCTTTGCCCCTAGTCGGCTAGGCCTTGCCGAACAGCTCTCGATCTATGGAAAAACCTTGGGAAGTTTGTATCACCCTCGATTTTCTAGTGAAGAACTCAAGTTTACCTTTGTGGTGGCTTGAGAGAGGCAAACAGGTGAAAGAGACTCCGACCTTAGTGGTCACCTTGTGTAACACCCTGAAATTTTTCCATGTTTTGAAAATCACTAAAAATTTGAACTTTTAAATTTTCCTATAAATCACTCAACCACATAGGATTATTTTGACGTGAATAGAATTCATCAAGTGGTAAGTGTGAAATTGTTTGCTTTTGTTTGTTGAACTTATAGTGGTACAATTCCTTGGAAATCATTTTGGATTTGAAATTCCACTCTAGTACCTTTGTATGGAATTCTGGGAAAAGAAAAAGGAAAGCATTTCATGAATAAGGAAAACCATCTTAGGCTCATTTCCACCCCCTCTTCCCTTCTGGCCCACGGGCGCGGCCCACCTCCTCCCCTTCCTTCTCCTCTTCCCCATGTGGGCTGGCGTCACGCCCTCGGCCCAACTAGGCGTAGCGGTAGCTCTTTCCCCTTCCCTCTCTTCACTGACGGGTGGGACCCGGTGGCCAGCTTCATCCCCACCGACGTGATTCTCGCGTTCACGTCCACCGGTCGGCCCTGCCGTCGTTCTGTCCCAGGGCTGGAGAAGACAACAGCGTTGACGCTAGCTGTCCCTCTCCATGAACCGTCCCATCGCCACCTCTCCTTCTCTCCTGTTTCTCCACGGCACGTCAACGCCAGTAGAGCAACCGGTACGGGAATTCCGCCGCCATAGATGAGACCTCTCGAGCTCTCCCTCACTCCCAGGACTACCGCGGACAAGAAGTCACCTCCGAAGCTTCCAGCGCATCGTCCTATGCCCGGTTTTGAGCACGTGCAGGTGGAGATATTTCAGCGGGCGAGAAAATATCTCGTCGTCGCCAAAGACCTCGCCGGCCTATAAATAGCCCCGGCCGGCAAGCCTCCACCTAAACCACCACCACTCTGAACTCCGCCTAGAGCTAGAATGAGCCATCTCTCCTTTATCTCCTCCCTTCCCTTATTATTCCCAGATTCATCCTGTTTTCCCCAAATTGGGTGTCGCCGCCACCGTGGAGTTCGAGCTCCAATTCATCTCTATAGCGCATCTCCGGACAGGTTGGGAAGCACGTGAGCACCCAGACCTTTCCTCTACCTCTTCCTTCACTCCTAGCACCCTTCTTCTCTCTGTTGTGGCCTGTCACCAAGTAGCATCCGGCGACGAGACGTCTGAGCGCCATCATCCTCCGTCCCTTCTTCTTCCTCTGTCACGTGGGCCCAGGTCCGAAACGGCATCCCGCCCATTTGAGGAGGGAGGCCAAGGATGGCCCACATGTCAATGACACATGTCACTGACGCCCTGATCCCACTTGTCAGACACACTAGCTCACGTACACAGTGCACAACACATGGATATTTGCTAAGGTCACACGGGCAGTGTACATAGAGTGATGGAAAACCACTTTCCTTACATAGAAAAATTCCATGAAAATTCCTATATATACTAGAGGCACCCTAGAGCCTACCCACACCTTTACCATGACTTTTCCATTCATCCAAATATCTCCAAAATTCCATAAATTCCCAAAACCCTATTTTTTAACTTCTAAAAATCATATCTCCTCCATTCTAATTCCGTTTTTCGTAAAACCACCACCAAAATTCTTCTAAAATCAAACCCTATTTATTTTATCTAGTACCACCATATAGTTTGATGTTTGCTTTTGTGATTGCTTTTGTGTTCAGCGGTAGTCTTATTTATTAGCGACGACCGACAGAGGACGCTGAGTCCAGACTACGTTGAACCGAAAGGAGAGCACAACGAAGGCAAGTCCTAACTCCCCTTCTCCCACCACCATGTTTCACCTTTCCATCATGAACCCACTACTTTCCACTTTACCTAACAAATAACTAATAAATCTAATTTATATAATCCTTATTATTTTATATAAATATTCATGAGGATGAATAATGTGAGATATTGTGACTGGTTATGAGCTATGTGATATATTGAAACTGTGACGTGATATGAGCTCTTGTGATATATTTATAATATGAGCACTTGTGATATGATATAAATCTTTATAATATTCTATGGACTTTTAATCTAAGGATGAACTTAAGAACCAAACTATGTGAATGTGTATTTAGCAAACCCATTTTAGCCAGGGGCGAGTGAGGGGTCATTTATGTGGTATAAACTACCTTGGCAGGATCGCCTAGTGAAGGTTCCTGTTGGTAGATACTCGCCTCGGTCGCATAAGAATAGGTTCATAGGCCATCTTGCCTAGCCTGATATTTCATACAGCCACAGTCTATATGGGTAGACTAGATCTCACACCCCGTTAGATAGAAGTATAAATTCTACGAGGAGGCCGGAGTGGCAACAGACTATCAGGAGATGACACGGATGTTGGGTGATCTTCCGTGGTCTGGTCGGCATGGACGCTATGTGGTCGTCCATGTAAAATTGTTGTTGTGCCATGTGTGAGCACCAATATATATACTTATATCTATTGGATGTTGTGTGATCATCCAAGTTGTTATCTATTGGATGATAAGTGATCATCCAAGTCGTTTCCGGCCCCTGAGAAGCCGTGGTAGAATTATATGGAAATCTAAGGTCGAGTCTTTTAGGTATGGGATCTCGTTAGGCCTATTTCCACCACTGATCATGGTTGGGAATTGCGCCTATCATGTGGGGAAAAGTGTACACCCTCTACAGAGCATATTGAATCTATTCGAATAGCCACGTCCTTGGAATGGGCAATCACTGGGATGAGGTCTCTTATGATTAGTCATCTTTTATTTATGTGAAATGGAGCTGTGCTAATGTGATTATTTAAATAACTTGTGATACTAACCTAGGAACCGGCAAGAAGGGTAATGCTCTTCTGGGCCCAAATATTATTTGCACTATATTACCATCCCCTTACCACCACCACTAATTTAATCCATCTCCACGAAAAAGCCTCCACCATCCACTCCACTGTACCCCAAGGTTAGGGCTTGCTGAGTACTTTATGTACTCATCTGTTGATGACTCATAGATATCGACCCCGAAGAGGACTACAACATTGACGAGGAGGTGGACCATGAGGACTAGGAGCCACGTGAAGATTTACGGATTTGCTAGGAGTCACTAGAACATAGGGTTTCGACCGCGCTCAAGCTTGGTTGTGGATTAGAGTATCTCTATGCTGTAGTTTCCACTATAGTACCTACCGCCCTGTTGTAATAAATTGCCGCTTCACGGCAGTAGAACCTCGCTAGTTATGTAATGCCTATGGCTATGCCATTTGAACCATGACTATTGTAAGACCATATTTTGATTATCAATAAAGCTTGATATTTTATATTAAATCTGTGTGACAATTCTGTTATTTCTGTGCATATTTGTGCATGATCCTAGCGCAAATACAAGTGCACTAGGACTCTCAAATTGAGGGCCCGACAGAGTGGCATCAGAGCTGAGCTTGACTGTAGGACGAAACCCTAGGATCGGATAGCATAATAATAATAATAATAATAATAATAATAATAATAATAATAATAATAATAATAATAATAATAATAATAATAATAATAATAATAATAATAATAATAGTAATAGTAATAGTAATAATGATAAAACAAACTAAAAAAGAAAGGGATTGTTGTTTCTCATTCGTATTGCAAAAAAAATTCTAACAAGTATTGGAAATTTTGCAGCAAATGGAGGACAACTGGGTCCATTCGAACTGTGTGACCATCGAAGGATTCCCACAGCTCCTTTGGGAGACACTCCAGCGCCTTGGTTATACTGAGCCTCCTATGTACCATGGTCGTGAGTACTAGGAGAACGATATGCCTAAATGTGAGGTACACCTGCATGTTCCGCAGCATCCATTATGCCTAGGAATTAAGTCTCGATGCATCCTAGCTATTGGAAAAGAGTTGGAAGACACTTGTCAGATGGCAGCAAGACAAGCTCTCATGGACTATTGCCAGATATTTGAGGAAGACATTGAACACACTCCTGCAAGGTTTTCCCCTATGCTAGATCAGACTACTCCAACATGGTGTGAGAAGATTCAAGCCCTAGAAAATATTGGACGACAGATGCCAGACGCTATTATGTCATTTACCATCAAGTACTTGCATGCACTCAACTCACTCTACGAGGATCATCTGGAATTAATGAGATTGATCACTAAGACCAGGATGCAGAAGCCGAGGTATGAGCCCTAAAACAGGAATTAGAAGAAGCACATAAGGAAATGGCAATCATATCAGATAGGATGGAGTTCTACCGGCGAGAGCTGCAAGAGACTCTAGAACGTACACGCTACAAGAACCCATCAAGGAAGATCACTAAAAGTAGGACTTTTGCCATTCCCACTGATCACGGGATAAAAGTTCCAGGAGTACCAAGAATTTCACCTAAGGTAATGAGAGCTATAGACACTCAGGGAAAGGCACCAGTTAATCTAGAATATGATCCAGAACACCCCGAGTTTGATCCAGATGAGCACATTCAAAGGGAGTCACACTCTAACCATGCTAGAAGCATTGAGACTGAGGAATCTATCACCGACAACTTTAACAACATAAAAGTTACTGGGGATGCTAAAAACTCTAGTTTAGTTTTGGTGAATTGGTGAAAACATAAGTGCTAACCCAGTTTATCAAAGTGATCATGAGATAGATAGCACATTCCAAGTGGTGAAGCAAATGGTGAAGATCATGATGATGGTGTGGACATGATGATCAAGTGCTTAGACTTGAAAAAGAAGAAAGAGAAAAATAAAAAGCTAAAGGCAAAGGTGAAACTTAATAGGAGCTTTTTGGTTTGTTGATCGGGACACTTAGCGAGTGTGATCACATTTAGGATAGATGGTCATACTATTAAGACAGGAGCTCTTATTAGACAACTCAATCATCTAGTGCCACTAGGTGTTGGAAAACTTGCATATGCATTTTAGGCCTAGTGCACATTCGGTGAGAAAGTGATTAACCTTTGAAAAATGATTGTGAAAATGCTAACACACTTGCATGTGATGGTGAAACACTTGGAGTGTTAGCACATTTGCAAAGGTGGCAAAAAAGGTGTAGAAAAGGAGGCATTGCCGGGCTTGGGGTGCTGCCCTAGGGCACCGCTATGACCTGTCCGGTGCACCGCCACCCCTGTGGCGGTGACCGGTAGAGGAGGCCAAGAGTGGGGTGCACTGGTGGGGCACCGCCACCCCTAGGGCGATGCCACCTGGACCCGATAGAGAAGAGGAAGAGTGAGGCGGCCACCGGAGTGACCGGTGTGCATCGCCGTGCGCAGGGCGGTGCACCGCCCCTGGCACTGCCATGGCTGTCTGGTGGCACCGCCATAAAAATCCAGAGAGCGGGGGAAAACAGGGAGGTCATCGCCGCGGGCACCGCTGCCTTGAGGGTGGTGCACCGCCTCTTCTCTCTAGAGACTTGGTCTCTCAGGCATATTGGCCGAGTGGTCACCACCACCCTAGGGGCGGTGCCACCGCCACTCTGTCCGATGCCCCAACGGCTAGTTTTAGTCGTTGGAAAGTGACCATTGGGAGGGGCACCGCCATGTCCGGTGCTAGGCACCGCCATGTCTGGTGCCCTCGCAGAAAGTTGCTCCAAAGGGGTAATGGCTCTATTTGCTTGTGGGCTTATAAATAGAGCTAGTGGCCGGCCTTGACCACTCTCTTGGTACTTCTAATAGCTGCATACACCCTTTGAGAGATGAGCACACCATGCCACTCACTTGCACATTTGATTTCATCATCTTGAGTGAGATTGGAGAGCCTCTAGTGCATTGCATAGTGTTCTAGCATCTTGTGGCACTAGTTGGACGATTTGGGCTGGTGGAGTTCTTGTTACTCTTAGTGTTTACCGACACCTAGATGGCCCAGTGATTGGTGGATCGTTGAGCGGCTATTGGTGATTGTTGCCGGCTCTGATCGTTGACATTGTGAGGGGTTCATGTGTTTTCCCCGGCGGAGCGCCAAAGGCAACTCTAGTGGATTGCTTGTGGCTTGTGGGTCCTCATCTTATGTTGGTTGTGCGGCACCCTATTGAGGGTTTGGCATGTGATGCCAATTATCGCGTGAACCTCTAAGTGAGTGAATCGCCACAACGGGAACTAGCTTACTGGCAAGCAAGTGAACCTTGGAGGAAAAATCATTCTGTCTTGATTGTCTCCTTGGTATTCATTGGTATTCATTGATTGATCACTTGCCATGGTGGTATACCTCTCTACCACTCTCTTGTATTACTTTGTGCCTTTACTTGTGTAGAGCTTGTGGTAGTTGAACTAGTTAGTGTAGCTCTTAGTTGTAGTTCTCTTTCTAGCTTGCTCACCTAGGTGTAAATTAGTGACTTAGTCTTGTTGTGATATACTAGAGATCATAGATTTTAGAATTGGGTAGGTGGCTTGCAACACAAGTGTAGTGCTAGCGTAAAATTCGCTTCGCCATTTTGTTTACTAATTATTTGCCTTAGTGTTGTTGTAAAATTTCTTAATAGGCTATTCACACCTCTCTAGCTATTAGGACCTTTCAGATGCCATGAACACTGGACCCTCACAAGTACTTCCCGGGCAGGATGTTAATGATGGATATGGAAGCTATCTCTATGCACTACGGGACGATCAGCTAGCTTGAGATAAGGGCAAGGCTATGGATCGGGACCTTCACGAGCTCCGGTTCATGTAAAAAAGAGAGATAATAAATAATAATGATAATAATTGGAGTCATAGCGTCTAACTATAAAATAGGTGTGCTTGTAGTAGCTAGTACTGTTAGAGTTACCATGCATCTCGGACGTTGTATCACATGTTGTCGCATGATAATCGTACTAGTAGGCCTGTGCGTAGGATACGAACATAGTTGTGGAGGTGGATGAAAAAAATCTATTGGGTCTAAGATGAAATTCACCCTCTTTTGTCTTATTCAGCACACAGAAAAATATAATTAATAAAAAAAGATTAGAAAAACCTAACATTCTGTGTGGGGTCTTAATTTGGGTGTACACGCTTGCCAAAAAAAATTCAAGCCATTTCGACATAAAAATACATATGCTTCTATTTATTCAGTATATAAAAGAATTTTTTAATATATATAAACATCACTGTCAGTTTCAAGTAACCGTTAGTGATGAGAAGAAACCGACAGTGATGCTTATAGCACTGTCGATTTATTTTGAAAACCGGCAGTGATATATAAAAAATTAAAAAAAAATTGTGTCAGCCCTCGGGTTTGAGTTCAGGTCTCGGGCTATAGAGTTCAGACACTTAACCGCTGCGCTAGTATAGGATGTATGCCATGGTTTATTTATTTTATCATTTTGACCTTTAGACCGCTTAATAAATTATAAAATTAAACCAAAAAAATTGGGCCGCCCTGGTTTTGAACACGGGTATCGGGGGCTAGGTTGCGGGGTCTTAACCGTTGAGCCAGTAGGAGGTGTTTGAAAGATGTGGAAAAGATAAGTTACTTATACTGTAACTAATACACAGAAATCACTGCCGGTTTAAAGAATGACCCGGCAGTGATGTGACAGATAACAGATATGCTGCAACACGGTATTATCTAAAAGAGCAACAGTCCTGTTGGCCCCCTCGATCTCCGGTACGTAGCATATCATATACTACGGTCTTCATGACAACGAGGTAAGCAAAACGAGGTCATACAAAATGCAACATCCAATATGTAAGCAAATAAAACGATAGGCCATGCAATGCAAAGTATCAACCCAAGGTGATGATGATCAAACAAATTAAGGATTCGACGACACGGTTTTTTTCAGCACCAGTAAATTATTACATCGACCAAAGGCATTGATTAATTACTAGTGCTACTAATTACTACCGGTGCTGCCGCATGCGTTGTCCCCCTGCTGCCGGTGCTCCTCGTGCTTCTTTCGCTCAGCCCTGCGCCGGCACCGTTCTGCGTCCATCGCGAGACGCCGCTCGGTCTCCTCCTGGCGGCGACCCTCCTCCTCACTGTGGCGCTCCTCCTCCTCACGGCGGTGCTTCTCCTCCTCCTCGCGGTGGTGCTCCTCCTCCTTGGAGATCTCAACGATGCGCATTAGGATGTAGTTGTCGGTCTCCTTCTGTGTGATGGCGCGGAGGTGCCGGTCCTCCTCCTTCCGAGCCGTCTCCAACGAGTTGAAGACGACCTCCTCCACCGGAAGAGGTTCCAGTTCCTCCTCCGATGCGGTCTCATGGTCCGGATCGTCCTCGAGGTTCACCTCGGGGTCCGATTCGGACGATGGTGTCGGTGGAGGTGTCGGGGGGCAACTTGAGGACGACGGGTTCAGCTTTGCCCATGTTGTCTTCAAGCGGCGAGGCATTGTGCATGTAGGCGGGTCAAGGGCCGGGGCGAGGTGTGCATGGGAGAAGGGCGATGCTTCGCTTTCTTGACGCACGGTGGTGCGGCCGACTGTGTGCATGGGGGCTGGGCCGGGGCCTGGCTTATATAGGCGTGTTGGTGGTGGAACTGATCACGGTGCAATAACTCGCACCCCTCGGAAGACGGAGCGCTCCTGCATGCGTTGGGAACCACAGTTGAACTACCATTGCGCCTGCGTTGGGAAGACGGAGCGCGCCTACGTTGGGAAGACGGAGCGCGCTTGCATTTAATTGGGAACCAGCGTGAGCAGCCAATGGACGGGTAAACGCGGCGTCTCTTCATGGGGAACTGAAGGGCTCTTCGTGGGAACCGCGCTTCATGGACCGGGTAATTAAAACAGTGGCTCTTCATATGGGAACCACGCGACTAGCGTGGCCGGGGAGTTGAAGGGCCTACGCGCAAAGCAGGGACAGATAATCACTCAAAGGAATAAATTCCTTCAATCTTTCCGAAATCAGGTGATAGCTCAATGGTTTATCCGCTGCTCTGGAACTTGTAGGCTTCGATTCGATTTAGGGATGCAACACATTTATCTTATCTTTTTGACCTTTAGACCGCATAATAAATTATAAAATTAAACCAAAAAAATTGGGCTGCCTGGGACTCGAACACGGGTCTTGGGGGCTAAGTTGAGGGGTCTTAACCGTTGCGCTAGTAGGAGGAGTTTGAAAGAAAACGGAAACTTATCCTACATAACACCTAAGTTAAACCTAACTGCTACACAACATCACTGCCGGTTTGGGGAATGACCCGGCAGTGATGTACACCATCACTATCGGTTTGCAAGCAAAACCGACAGTGATAAATTATTTGCCGAAATAAATTAATAATTTATAAAATAGAACAAAAAAATTTGGGCCGCCTGGGACCCAAACACGGGTCTCGGGGGCTAAGTTGAGGGGTCTTAACCGTTGTGATAGTAGGAGTTTGAAAAAAAACAAAAACTTATCCTACATAACACCTAAGTTAAACCTAACTGCTACACAACATCACTGTCGGTTTGGGGAATGACCCAGCAGTGATGTACACCATCACTGTCAGTTTGCAAGCAAAACCAGTAGTGATAAGCTATTTCGCAAAATAAATTAATAATTTATAAAATAGAACAAAAAAATTTAGGCCACCTGGGACTCAAACACGGGTCTTGGGGGCTAAGTTGAGGGGTCTTAACCATTGCGCTAGTAGGAGTTCGAAAGAAAACAAAAACTTATCCTACTTAACACCTAACTTAACACTAACTGCTATAGTACATCACTGCTGGTTTGGGGAGTGACCCGGCAGTGATGTGCCCCATCACTGTCGGTTTGCAAGCAGAACCGGCAGTGATGAGCTACTGCTATAAAAGTGGCGCGAGTTGAAATTATCCCAATTCATTTCAACCCTGCGCCAACCCCTCCCCTGCGCCGCCGGAGCACCACCCCGCGCCGGAGCACCGCCCCACGTTGGAGTAGCGCCCCACGCCGGAGCACTGCCCCACGCCGGAGCACCTCCCCATGCCGGAGCACCACCCCATGCCAGACACCGCCCCAAGCCGGAGCACCGCGCCATTTGTGCCAAGCCAGAGCACCGCGCCGTCCGGAGCACCATGCCGTCCGGAGCATCGCACTGTTCGTCCCACCACCGAGGCCTTCAGGAGCACGCAGACAGCTGCTTTCCCACCCCCACGGTGAGTGCGTGGGTCACTACCCACTACATGTCTAATGAAATATCCCACAGCTACTTACTTGAATCAGTTTGATCATGCAGTGTGTGTTGTCATATAGTTTGATCATGCAGCTATGAATGCTAGAACCTAGGTTTGCCACACAGTGTGTGCTATCTGTTTCTTTGTGTTTCTGGACGCATTGCTAGTAAGTAGTACATTGTTACTTAGTATCACGTTGCTTAGCTCTATTCATCAGTATACTGATAAGAACAAAAGCGTAATTTTATTTTTGGTTACCAGGATAAACATAGCAGGGACTCGTAATACTTGACAGAAATTCCTCTCTGAACGTTAATGGTAGTTTGTTTTCAGAGTACTTGCATTTTCTTTGTGAAACAAACTTACATTTTCTCTGTGAAACCATCTTGTGCATCATTGGAGCTTGGCTGGATACATATGTGAAACCAATGTCTGGCCTCACCTCATAGCTTGCAATTGCAACTGCGCTCCCATCAGGCGGGTACTCAATGTTTTTGGAACTGTGCCACCGATGCTCAATGTTTTTGGATGTGAGGATGGAGTATATATACTTTAGACCTATAGAACTAATATATGTCCAAACTTGTCATGGAATTCTCCATGCTATCAGCATAAATGCATAATTATTAACTTATGCAAGATTACAAGTAATACATAGTTATGTAGCCTTGTGCATTAAACTAGGAATATTTTCCAACAATCCTATCTTATTATGAGTTTTTGCATGTCACTTTCCTAGGATAGTATGAGATGCATATTTGCCCCTACCAACCATGTAAGTTTTAGATCAAAGTATCACTAATTTGGAAAGATGCTTACCTGCACTGATACTTGTGAAAGAACCTCGTGTCGATGGTTGGGGGATTTATAGTGAATACATCATGTTTGAATGACAACCTAATTTACTTAAATGTATAGGCAACCATGGCATGGTATGTAGTGTATGTTGGTCACATGCCTGGGATTTATCGAACCTGGGAAGATTGCTATGCTCAAGTCAATTGCTACCCTAGTAATTTGCACAAAAAATACAACACAGAAGCTGAAGCTTTGAGGGCCTACTATAGTCATTCGGCCTACCTTGCAAACCATGGGCAACCATCCTACTATGGTCCAATGAATGCAAACCATGGCCATCTGCTAGCACTGGAGATCGAAGAGAAGCCACCCGCCGGAGATGTGAAGATTAGGATAATTGCTCCTTGATCTTGGAAAGATGTCATGCTTTTATTTATGTCTATGGTCATCGCTTTTCTTATTTGGAAGTTGATGTAGGCTTAGTTTCGTAGAAGAGTAGGTGGACTTTGTTGTATGTGGTCAATCAAACAATGAATTTGTTCTAGGTGTTTCACTTTGTTGTATGTGGACTTATTATTAGACTTTGCATTAAACATATTATATATATATGAACATATGCTATTAGTAGTTGTCTGTGGCCAAAACTAACCACGATCGTGTCACATCCATGACTCATCATCGCCTATTACCCCGTAACCGAAGAACTGATCGGCAACAAGAAGCGGCTGATATCGCTGGGACGGGAGAGCCGCATGATCCGACAAACGGTGACGGTGTCAATCAGGTCGGTGAGAACGAGCAGCCATGGACCCCGTCTGGCCTGCTCGATTTGGGTCAAAATGACCAAGATGGCCAGGTAACTTTGGTATCATGTCACTATGTAGCCACACACACTAATCAATTGAGAGGATCATAGCTTGCTTAGTGTCTCTAGCAGGAGCCTCCACCGGCCGAGGAGCTAGAGGGTTTGGGTAGCAGGAAGGCTAGATCCAAGCGAGGCGTGTCAAAGATTCCTGTTGGTAGGAATGCACACTGGCACATTACTGAGTTTGATGAATTCAGGGATCCACTCTCACCACCTATAGCTTTGACCAAATACAAGACTATCCTCGGGTTACTTGTTAGGGACTTCATCCCGATTAAGTATAGGAAGTGGATTGGGAAAGATGATGACCGGTGGAGGGTTCCCGAAAGCGAGAAGGATTACAAATGGGATGTCAAGATCCTAGAGTATTTCACTTTCCTAGCCGAGTATGACAGGGAGTTAGTCAAGAAAAAAGCAAAAGAAATCATGGGGACATGCTTCAAGAATTTTAAGGGGACATTGTACAAGAATTTTGTCCTCCAAAATAAAGAGCTAGATTTCGATGGTGGACAGTTTAGCAAGCAGAAGAACTTCTGGTAGGCTTTCAAGGATATAGGTTATCCAAGGAGTACTTAGAACTGAGCAGGAAGAATAAAAGAATTCACAGAAAGCGACGAATCCTCATCATCTCAGCTCTCATGGCTACGCCAAAAAGATGCCAGAATATGAAGCAGAACTTCAAAAGATGGATCGCCTTGCTGAGGAAGGCGTTCAGGTTGAGACCGCCGATTGGGAGCCTAGATCGGTAATATACTGTATGGGGAGGAATGTACGGCACACCGAGGATGGGAGCTTTAGCTCCTCAAATCAACCCATGAGTGAACTCATCCAGAGGATCTCCTAGGTAACTGAGGAGGTGAGGCAAGGGACTCGCACTTCTAATAGGGAGAAAGACATGATCACCCAAGCACTCAGAACCAAGGAGCACTCTGGTCGCACTAGAGGAACCGGTGTTGTTCCTTGGAAACTAGCATTCTCCCAAGAATCTAACACTTACCGGCGCCGCTCGAGGGGTAGAGAGGAACATGAGGCAGAGTATTTGAGGAGACTAAAAGAGATGGAAGACAGAATGGAAGCACGGATTGAGGCGACCATTGAAGCATGAGTTGAGCAAATTTTGCTGTCCAAGGGGCCAGCAGTACCACAAAACCCTACTCCTACTGCCTTTAGCCCACAGTTTAGGGGTCGCAGCAGCTGCAAATCGACCCCGCTCGACGAAGAAGAGGCGAATGTGCCTCATCCGGTGGACGGCATCACTGAACCCATCAATGTCAGGTTGTACATCTGTCAGGAATGGACAATGGACAAGGTGGCGCTCGGCCAGGCCTGGCCTATGGGAGACGGGACAATTAATTGCCGCCCAATTCCACTAGGGTACGCTCGCGTCACCATTGACAGAATACTTGATAAGAAGTATAACAAGATACTCATTGAGTACCCCATAGCGGAAGACAGGCCAAAACTTGCTCATAACAAGGGCTCTCAAGTGGCCTGGTGCAAGCGCTTCATTAACCTTGACCACCAATTGTCCTCTGATGATGAGGACGACTATGAGTCTTCGCCCACCCACGATGATAACTCACCATCTCCCAATAGAGATCACTCCCCTCCTCATCCGGAGCCATCACCCCCAAGAAGACAGAGGTCTCCTTCTATTCCACCTCGTCCGACTCCATCTTCATTAGCCCCGAGAAAAGAGACTCCTCCTCCTCCTCCTCCTCCTCCTCCTCGTCCGACTCCATCTTCATCAGCGTCGGGAAAACATAATTCTCGTCGTCATCCTCCTCCTCCTCCACCTCAGCCCAAAACAAGATCAAGGACATCCTCGCAGTCGCAGAAAAGGTCCTTGGATTCGGTCGCTAATGCTCCCAAAGTGGACCAACAGAAAAGAAAAAGGCCGTTCAATGGCAGCGTTACCTCCTTGATGGAAAAAAATTACAGCACACATCTCGATGGAAGATTGTGTTAGTTTCTTCAATCTCTGTGCCTCACTGCCTTTGTTTATGTTGAAGTCCGAATTTGAAAGGCAAACACAAAATAAATATGCTACAACAGGAGACGAAGAAATACACAATAAAGATTTAAGGAACATATAGAATTATGTCGAAGACAACCCAGGATTAACCATGGAAGAGGCCGCGACCATCTATTATGATGTACAAGGGACGGCAACACCAGCAATGAAGTATGTAAGGGGCAATATTTTGGTTCCCGATCATGAGTATAAAAATCTGACAACATATATGCGCCATTTACATGAATATTACATGGCTCAAGCAACAGAGACGGACAACTTTGGTTTTGAGGTTATTATCCGTTCGCCACATGTTTTCAATTATCTTGAAGAAGAGAAGTTTGATGTCGAGTGAGAGTGCTTGTTCCAGCTATACCAGAAACACAATCTCGATGTTCAACTGTTGACGCTGTGGACTATGTAAGTACCCTACACGCACGATTTTACAATTAACTACTCTCTCGACACACAAATTGTTAACTTTTGAGCACTTCCCATGATTTTATGTAGGTGTATAGCAAAATTTTGCATTCTAAAAAGAAAATGGGATTACATAGGCTTCTTGGACCCCATGCGAGTCAATGAGAGGACATGTCTAGGCCTCTATGGATGTGATGTGGAAGACCTAAAACAGAGATTGATTGCTATTTTTGACGAATTCACGATAAAGAAGAAAACCCACATACTTCTTTTAATTTTATGCTACAACTGCGAGTATGTGTTCTTGGCTTTTAATTTTATGCTTCTTTTTTCGTTAAGATTATTTGATAATTAGGATTCTGTGATTGCAGCAACCATTTCGTCTTCATTTGTGTTAATCTTGCCAAAAATCTGCTCGAGGTGTGGGACTCGAAGAAAAAACCTTTTCATCAACTGGATGCACTGGTGTCAGTGCTGAATTAGTAAACGATCCTAATAACATATTATTTTCTAATCACACATACCGCTTTCTAATGTTTCTCCTTTTCATGTTGCTCAGTGTCCGAAGAAGACATATCGGTGGTAAGCCGGTCCCATTCAAGGTTGTCGAAATGGAGGGGAAGTACCTATCACAGCCGGCGGGAAACAATGAATGCGGGTTTTATGTAATGTGGGCAATGCTTCGCTACATCGGCGAGAAATCGGAAGAAGCCGATAAGTTGGTGTGTATAATCTCCATTTCATTTATGTCTGTTAATAATTCAACAAAATGATTTACTATTCTTCTTTGGATATCATCTTTTTTGAACGACAACGCAAGAAATTTATGCACGAAAGGCTGCTAGACATAAAGATCGTCGCACTACAATCGGAGCTGGCAAAATTCATCTTAGCCGAGGTATTGGAAAAAGATGGACTATTTTGCATTGCACAATCCATGAAGTACAAGGACCAGTATGGCCCAGAGCAGCTCGCCAGATTATTATAAGAAGTCCGAGAAGTATTGCACAATCTGTGAAGTCCGAGAATATTTCTTTTTTATTTTGAGGGATCGAGATCTGGATAAGAACATTTGAATTGTAACCGTAACATTTGTAATGTTTAATATTGATGGACATGTCGTCTACGTAGCGTATATAAAGCGAAACCCGATTCCACGAAAAAATACAAATTGAAATAAATTATAAAACAATAAAATACGAACGGGCCATCACCGCCAGTTAGCAACAAACCGACAGTGTTGGCTTGCTCAACACTGCCGGCTTGAACCATCAATCGACACTGATGGTTATGACAACACTGCCTGTTTGATCCATCAACCGACACTGATGGTTACAACAACACTGCCGCTTTGACCCATGAACCGACAGTGTAGGTTTGGTCAACACTGCCGGCTTCAACCATGAACTGACACTGATTGTTACGACAACACTGCCGGTTTAATCCATCAACCGACACTGATGGTTACGACAACACTGCCGGTTTGATCCACGAACCGACAGTTTAGTCTTATACAACACTGCTGGTTTGAGCCAAGAACCGACACTCTTGAAGCAACCATCACTATCGGGTGACACTACAAACCGGCAGTGTTGTTCAACTGGACACTGCCGGGTGGAGCCAGGAACCGACATTGTTTCCTGTAGATCAGTGTCGGTTTTTAAAGACCGGCAGTGATGTCAACCCCACATCACTGTCGATATGCCACTGTCGGTTCAAAATCCGGCAGTGAGGTGGGTTTTTGAACTGGCAGTGATGTCCAGATATAGGGTAGTGTACGTACAATGTAATATATTGTGTGTAGGTGTGCTCTTGTATGCTTTTAACAAATAACTAAATAAATAAATAAGTAAATAAAATAAAAATCATGCGTGCTTGCCTATTTATTTTGTTCCAAATATTTTCCTCTGCTTAGATGCCAACGGGATATCTTCTCATCTTTGCTATTTAAAAGCAACAGATGGAAAGAAGATCCGCCCGGATCTAGCAACGCCGCGAATGGCTAGCTGAAAGGCAAGAATCCGAAGAAGAGGAACATGTCGCACAACCACCTAGAGGCCGACAAAATCGTGGAAGACAACAATACCACGGGTTGCATAACCAAAGGCATGGGCATGAGCAACCACAGGAGAATAATATCCCAATAATAGAAGAAGTACATGAAGAAGGCAGAGAAGAAATTGAGCAGAACATTGCAAATGATCCAGTCGAAGGAGAAGAACCTCCACCACCCCCGCCAACATTAGCTGAAGTAATGAATCGGCAAACACGATTATTAGAGAACCTTGCAAGAAGACAAGAAAATGGAAATGGGCAAGGAAAAATGGCAGCGTTTATGAGGCTTCACCCACACACTTTTGATAGTTCGGAAGATGACCCGTTAGCAGCAGACGACTGGCTGCGTGCTATTATAAAAAAATTGAATGCCGTAAGAGCAACTGACGAAGAAAAAGTCACTATAGCCACACACTAGCTAGTTGGAGCTGCCGGAGAATGGTGGGAAAATTACCAGGATGCTGTTGCCGAACCAGAAACCATCACTTGGGAGGAATTTATGGAAGAATTTTGCAACTACCACATTCCCGAAGGCATGATGGAAATGAAAGCTGAAGAATTTCGCTACCTACAACAAGGAGCAATGACAGTGAACCAATATATCCGGAAATCTATGAAGCTATCTCGCTATGCACCTGAAGCTGTTAACACCGACAAGAAGAAACAAATATGCTTTAGAAGGGGACTTAACTCACATTTGAGGACGCAAATAATTAGCCATGTTTATCCTGATTTCAACACCATGATGAACCGCACCATTTTGCTAGAAGCGGAGCATTTAAAGGCCGAAGGAGAAAAGAAGCGTAAATTTCATCTGCAGCAGCGTGCACGACAGCAAGAAAGGACACAGAATTAAGACCAACAATGCTCCAAGGTACCAACCCACTATGCAGTACAGGACGCCTGGATCCAACTCCCAGCAAGCAGCACCTACCTATCGAAGCTACAACACAGGAAATCAGTCTAAAAATAATAGTAACGCAACCTCAGCCTCGGACCAAACATGCTTTGGATGCCGAAAGCTCGGACATAGGATAGCGCAATGCCCATATGTCAACAACTCGATAGCCCCTGCTCCCGCACCTTCCACGGTAAGTAACCAAACTGCAGCCTCAGGAATTGGACGCATAGGACCTCAGAATTCTGGACAGCAGAGAAGGAACACCCAGAATTTTGGGCAAGGCCGAGTCAACCACGTAAGTGCAGAAGAAGTGCAGGCATCACCTGATGATGTGTACGGTGAGTTCCTCGTTAAGGGCTTGTTTGGATAGAACCCTGGGCTAGTTGCCTGGTCTATTCACCTGCCTGGGAGTTGCCTGTATTTATTTGCAAGAATGCCTGGCCAGGCAAAGCTAAAACATGCTGTGTTGTTTGGTTGATGCCCTGGAAGTGAGCCAGGGCTGGTAGAGAAGCCAGGCATCGTTTGGTTGTTCAGCTTGCCTGGGTTACACTCATCATTGTGTATGAGTGCCAAGATTACTTTCATATGAAGCATTTCATTGATAAAGTAATTGTTGATATATGGAGGATTTCACATCATGAGAATAAATAAACCAAATATCTGATATAAAATAAGTCATTATATTTTCAGTTGAGAACATTATGAAACAAATAAACCATGAACTCATGTTCCAGAAAAAGTAATGAACTCATATGAGCTCTATTCATAATCTCTCACACAATAGTTTTCAAGCTATAGGCTAACAAATATTGCAACTTAAGATTACATAATAATTCGTTGATACACAAAAGAATGACAAATATGTTGTCCCAAGAGTCTGAAACTTCTCCATAAGCGTCAGCTACTGACTATCAACTTTGGGAGCACCTAATAATTCTTGCAACTTGTCAAAGAACTGAATTGGTTTTGAGAGAATCCCACTGTCATTTGGCGGCATTAAAAAAATAAGAATCATTCAAGATAATACATGTAAGATGAATATTTAGGCGAGATAATTATCGAGAGTTCACACAAAGTAGACTTGGAGAGAGTCACCATTTTTGTGTCAGCCACCGCCACTCTCATTCATATGCTTAGCCACAAGTCCCCAACTAGTATCCTTATGCCGCCTCGAATGACGCTGAACTTGATCCATAGTATAGGTAGTGCCATATTTGGAGTTTACGGCAGATGTACAAGCTGTGTGATGCATCTTCTTGAAAACACTTTTTGGAGGCATCGCTAGCTTCTTCTCAATGTACCAGTCAAGGAGAAATTCAGATATTACTGCAGGCCAATTTGTAGCTTTTGCCCTTGGATTTAATCCTGCAGCTTTTTCACCTCCCTTGCCCTTAGCATTCATGCTGCTTTCTCTTGTATCCATTGAGTGAACTACAGGGAAAAAATGCAAGTGAAGAAAACAGCAAGCAACATTATAGGTCTGACATATATATTGCAGTGACGATAACAGCAATCAACAATATAGGAATACAGCAAGCAAAAGTACATATATGTTGGCATGTTGCTAAATAGTAATAAGTCTTACAAGCTACTGGTTCAGTAAACTATATTGACAATGGGAATTAAAATATTGCAAGGAAACATAGCTAATTGTGGCCAATCACACAATTTCTCCAAGAAGGTGGCAAAAGATAGCTTATTACTTTAATAAATTTATTAGATGGCAAGCGTGTTACCTACTAATTCTTCCAAAAAGGAAAATTGTAAAAATATAATAATGGAAGCTACTTCCATTGATCGGTTCTGTGCTTTGGATTACAGCCAGCCAGCCAGGCAACTCGGGGGAAGCCCAGGCGCTCGATTTCTTATGCCGGGTGCCCGGCAACCAGTCCAGGCAGCTCCCACTAGGCAAGGATAGCCAGGGTTCCATCCAAACAGAGTCCAGGCAACCTCCAGGCTGGGGTCCAACCCAGACAAATTTGGCCAGGGTGCCATCCAAACAGCCCCTAACTCCGCTTCTGCAATAGTGTTGTTTGATTTTGGAGCCTCGCACTCGTTTGTTTCTGCTTGTTTTGCGCTTAAAAATGATTTAAGAATGGTGTTACTCCCCACCCCTCTCTTGATACGCACCCCTGGAGCTGTCCTCAAATGTTCTCTAAAATGTCCTCGAGTAAAAATAATGATAAATGGAATTGAGTTCCAAGCGGACTTGGTGGTACTAAAAACAGAAGGATTAGATGTAATATTGGGAATGGACTGGTTGAGAAAACACCATGGTAATATATCATGCAGAGATAAGGCTGTAACTGTAATAAATCACAAAGGGATAAAAGTAGAATGTCACCCCATGCCCCAAAAGCTCAACTAATGGTTTGTAGTATAGAAGCTAAGACTGTGGAAGAAGTGTGCCAGTAGTGTGTGAATAACCTGACGTATTTCCCGAAGATCTCCCTGAAATGCCATCGGATAGAGATTTAGAATTTATTATTGATTTAATACCCGGAACCGTTCCAATAGAAAATAGACCGTACCGAATGGCAGCCAACAAACTGGGGGAATTGAAGAAACAATTGCATGAATTACAAGAAAAAGGATGCATTAAGCCAAGTTCATCACCATGGGGACCGCCAGTTTTATTTGTAAAGAAGAAGGATGGAAGTCTACGAATGTGTATAGATTATCGGTCGCTAAACGAGGTCACAATTAAAAATAAATACCCATTACCCAGGATCGATGATTTGTTTGATCAACTAAAAGGGGCCAAATATTTTTTGAAAATAGATCTGAGGTCAGGCTATTATCAACTAAAAATCTGACTTAGCGACATACAAAAATGGCCTATGCAACTCGCTATGGACAGTATGAGTTTACTGTGATGCCGTTTGGATTAACAAATGCGCCTGCATATTTTATGAACTTAATGAATAAAGTATTCATGGAAGAACTGGACAAGTTCATAGTAGTATTTATTGATGACATCCTCATATACTTGAAAAGTGCCGACGAACATGAACAACATCTGAGGGTGGTATTAAACAAATTAAGAGCCTATGAGTTGTACGCTAAATTTAGCAAATGCGAGTTTTGGTAACAAGAAGTTTTTCTGGGACATATTATTACCGCGGACGGAGTCAAAGTAGACCAGAAAAAAGTAAAAGTAGTATCGGAAAGGAAGCAACCCCAAATGTGACAGAAATTCATAGTTTTCTGGGATTAGTTGGTTACTACTGAAGGTTCATCCAAGGATTTTCAAAAATTGCTAGACCCATGACAGCCTTAACCCAAAAAGGAAAAGAATTTAAATGAACAGAAGCGTGCGAGAGAAGTTTCCAACAATTAAAGAAAAGGTTAACTATAGCCCCTGTGCTCACACTACCAGATATCCATAGAGATTTTATAGTACATTGTGAGGCCTCCCGACAAGGTTTAGGATGCGTCCTAATGCAAGATGATAGAGTCGTCGCGTACGCCTCCAGACAATTAAAGAAGCATGAAGAAAATTATCTGACGCACAATCTGGAATTGGCAGCAGTGATGCACGCACTAAAAATATGGAGACACTATCTTATTAGAAATAAATGTGAAATATTCACAGACCACAAAAGTCTATAATATATTTTTACCCAACCGGACTTAAACTTACGACAGAGAAGATGGTTGGAATTAATTAAAGATTACAACCTGAGCGTACGATATCATCAGGGAAAGGCTAACGTAGTTGCTGATGCTTTGAGCCAGAAATCTTATTGTCACCATCTTACAACCTTGGATCAAAGACCGGAACTAGCGCAAGAAGTCCACCAGCTAAACCTACAGATCGTACCTTATGGCACAGTAAATACTCTACACCTATGTCCAACATTAGAAGACCATATAAAAGAAGCTCAAACCAAGGATAAAGAGATAAAGCGCCTCAAGGTGAAAAGTGCTTAAAAAGAAATTCAAGGATTTAAAGTCGACGAATAAGAAATATTATGGTATAAAAATCGGATATGCGTACCTTAAGATGAGAAGCTCAGGAAGCTAATTTTAGATGAAGCCCACAACTCCACCTAATCCATCCGCCCAGGCTCAACAAAAATGTACATGGATTTGAGACAAAAGTATTGGTGGATGGGAATGAAGGTAGATATCGCAGACTACGTGGCACACTGCGATGCTTGTCGACGGGTAAAAGCGGAACACCAACGACCGGCAAGACTACTTCAACCACTACATATTCCGACATGGAAATGGGACGAGATCGGTATGGATTTTATAGTAGGGCTGCCCAAAATGCAAAATGGAAATGATTCGATATGGTTCATAGTGAACAGATTAACTAAAGTGGCTCACTTTATCCCAGTGAAGATCAAATATCGGGGAGATAAATTGGCACAATTATATATCGATAATATTCTCCAATTACATGGAGTACCAAGCAGGATTCTGCCAGACTGGGGTACTCAATTCACAGCATATTTTTGGAAAAGCTTGCACGCCGCTTTGGGAACCCATCTGGACTACAGCTCAGTATACCACCCACAAACTGACGGGCAGATTGAACGAGTAAACCAAATATTGGAAGACATGTTGCGAGCCTATGTACTCACCTATGGGAAAGACTGGGAAAAGAGTCTGTCATTCGCTGAATTTTCTTACAATAATAGCCACCAGGCAAGTTTGAAAATGGCTCCATTTGAAGCGCTATACGGACGAAAGTGTTAAACACCCCTGATATGGTCCAAGGTCGGAGAGCGGACTTTGTTCGAACAGGATATGATCAAAGATGTTGAAGAACAAGTAGCCAAGGTCTGAGAAAATCTAAAGGCCGCACAAAGCAAACAGAAAAGCTATGCGGACACACGAAGAAGACCGTTGGAATTTTAGCGAGAAGATTTTGTCTACTTAAAAGTATCCCCGATTAAGGGCCTGTTTGGCAGGGCTCCTCTCCGGCTCCGACTCTGGCTCCTCCAGAGGAGCCCTGCCAAACATTTTTCTGAAGGAGCCGTTTTTCAGTAAAAAGCAGAGAAGCCAGAGCTGTTTTGGAAGAGCCACAATTTGTGGCTCCTCCAAAACGGCTCTGGCTCCTCCGGAGGAGCCCCTCAGGAGGAGCCCTGTCAAACAGGTCCTAAGGCACTCGAAGGTTTCAGGTCAGAGGAAAATTAGTGCCGCGATATATTGGACCATACAAAATTTTGGAAAGAATTGGAACAGTAGCATACCGCCAAGAATTGCCCCCAGAAATGTCAGACATACACAACGTGTTCCACTTATCACAACTAAAACAATGCTTAAAAGTACCAGAAGAGCAAACACCCATGGAAGTAATGGATCTATAGCCCGACTTACAATACCAAGGGAGACCGATCAAAATTTTGGACATCGCCACTCGGCAAACAAGAAGGACAACAGTGAGATTTTGTCAAGTGTAGTGGAGCAACCACACTAAGGCAGAAGCCACATGGGAAAGAGAGGACGATCTTAAAAAAGAATTTCCATACCTATTCGAGGATCAGTTTGAATCGCAAGGATGAGATTCTTTTTAAGGAGTAGGTCTATAACACCCTAAAATTTTTCATTGTTTTGAAAATCACTAAAAATTTAAACTTTTAAATTTTCCTATAAATCATTCAACCGCGTAGGATTATTTTGATGCGAATAGAATTCATCAAGTGGTAAGTGTGAAATTGTTTGCTTTTGTTTGTTGAACTTATGGTCGTACAATTCCTTGGAAATCATTTCGGATTTGAAATTCCTCTCTAGTACCTTTGTATGGAATTCTGGGAAAAGAAAAAGGAAAGCATTTCAAGAATAAGGAAAACCATCTCGGGCTCATTTCCTCCCCCTCTTCCCTTCTGGCCCGCGGGTGCGGCCCACCTCCTCCCCTCCCTTCTCCTCTTCCCCGCGTGGGCCGGCATCACGCCCTCGACCCAACTAGGCACAGCGGCAGCTCTTTCCCCTTCCCTCTCCTCACTGATGGGTGGGACTCGATGGCCAGTTTCGTCCCCTCCGACGTGATTCCCGCGTTCGTGTCCGCCGGTCGGCCCTGCCGTCATTCCATCTCAGGGCTAGAGAAGACAACAGCGTTGACGCTAGCTGTCCCTCTCCATGAACCGTCCAATCGCCACCTCTCCTTCTCCCTTGTTTCTCCATGGCACATCAACGCCAGCAGAGCAACCGGTACGGGAATTCCGCCGCCATGGATGAGACCTCTCGAGCTCTCCCTCACTCCCAGGACTACCGCGGACAAGAAGTCACCTCCAAAGCTTCCAGCGCATCATCCTACGCCTGGTTTCGAGCACGTGCAGGCGGAGATATTTAGGTGGGCGGGAAAAGATCTCGCCGTCGCGACCAACCTCGCCGGCCTATAAATAGGCCCGGCCGGTGTAACACCCTAAAATTTGATCTTTTTGAAAAAGATATAAATTGCTTTTAATTTTGTATTTTGTACTCATAAAATATAGAAAAAAGAATATTTTCATTATATTAAAATTCATCATAAGGAGTAGCAACATAGTTGTGCATACATGCCGGTGCATTTGATTTATTGCTTGAGTGGTTTGAATCAAGATTCAAAATGGTTTGAATTGCTTTTGGAAATAAATTAAAAATGGCTTTGAAGTAATGGAAAAGAAAGAAAAAGAGAATTGGAAAATAAAAGAGTTTAAAAAAATTTGTAAAATTTATTGTTGGGAAGCTTACCAAAATTTCTCATTTTTATTTGAATTGAAAAGTATATTTGAAACTATATTTGAATTTGATTTGGATCATATTTGAATTTGGATTGAAAAAGGAAAATAGGAAAATGGAAAACTCTCCCTCTCTTCTGGCCTAGCCGGCCCAGCAAGTCGCTTGGCCCAGCTCCTCTTCTTCCCTGCACGCTGTTTCCCTCTCTCCCGCAGGCAGCCCAACCCCGCTCTCTACCGAGCCAGCCCAGCAAGCAGCTGCGTCACCGTACCGCGCCCCCTTCCCACGTGTGTCGCCGACAAGTGGGGCCCGCATGTCAGCGCCATCATCTCCTTCCTCGCATCGTCTTCCTTTCCCGTCCACGCCGGACTCTGCACCGTCGCCGCATAGGAGTCCGAGGCCGCCCCGCCTCATCTGCCTTACCATGCGCGCCGCGATGCTCCCAAGGCCATAAATAGCAGCTGCCCGCATCGTGCCGCCTCCCTACCGAGCTCTAGAGCAAGCTACATCCACCGAGTCACCGCGTCGCTGCAACCCTAGCCACCGTCGCCACCGTGCTCACCTCGTAGTTCCGCCGCTCCGTCGTCGTCTGGGACCGCTCGCTGAGCTTCGTTAGGAGGTAAGCAAGCAGATGGTACCGCGCTAGCTCTCTCTCTTGCCTTCTATTACCGTAGTGACACCGGTGGCCAGTTCATCCCCACCGACGTGATTCTCGCGTTCACGTCCACCGGTCGGCCCTGCCGTCGTTCTGTCCCAGGGCTGGAGAAGACAACAGCGTTGACGCTAGCTGTCCCTCTCCATGAACCGTCCCATCGCCACCTCTCCTTCTCTCCTGTTTCTCCACGGCACGTCAACGCCAGTAGAGCAACCGGTACGGGAATTCCGCCGCCATAGATGAGACCTCTCGAGCTCTCCCTCACTCCCAGGACTACCGCGGACAAGAAGTCACCTCCGAAGCTTCCAGCGCATCGTCCTATGCCCGGTTTTGAGCACGTGCAGGTGGAGATATTTCAGCGGGCGAGAAAATATCTCGTCGTCGCCAAAGACCTCGCCGGCCTATAAATAGCCCCGGCCGGCAAGCCTCCACCTAAACCACCACCACTCTGAACTCCGCCTAGAGCTAGAATGAGCCATCTCTCCTTATCTCCTCCCTTCCCTTATTATTCCCAGATTCATCCTGTTTTCCCCAAATTGGGTGTCGCCGCCACCGTGGAGTTCGAGCTCCAATTCATCTCTATAGCGCATCTCCGGACAGGTTGGGAAGCACGTGAGCACCCAGACCTTTCCTCTACCTCTTCCTTCACTCCTAGCACCCTTCTTCTCTCTGTTGTGGCCTGTCACCAAGTAGCATCCGGCGACGAGACGTCTGAGCGCCATCATCCTCCGTCCCTTCTTCTTCCTCTGTCACGTGGGCCCAGGTCCGAAACGGCATCCCGCCCATTTGAGGAGGGAGGCCAAGGATGGCCCACATGTCAATGACACATGTCACTGACGCCCTGATCCCACTTGTCAGACACACTAGCTCACGTACACAGTGCACAACACATGGATATTTGCTAAGGTCACACGGGCAGTGTACATAGAGTGATGGAAAACCACTTTCCTTACATAGAAAAATTCCATGAAAATTCCTATATATACTAGAGGCACCCTAGAGCCTACCCACACCTTTACCATGACTTTTTCCATTCATCCAAATATCTCCAAAATTCCATAAATTCCCAAAACCCTATTTTTTTAACTTCTAAAAATCATATCTCCTCCATTCTAATTCCGTTTTCGTAAAACCACCACCAAAATTCTTCTAAAATCAAACCCTATTTTATTTTATCTAGACCACCATATAGTTTGATGTTTGCTTTGTGATTGCTTTTGTGTTCAGCGTAGTCTTATTTATTAGCGACGACCGACAGAGGACGCTTGAGTCCAGGACTACGTTGCACCGAAAGGAGGAGCACAACGAAGGCAAGTCCTAACTCCCCTTCTCCCACTCACCATGTTTCACCTTTCCATCATGAACCCCACTACTTTCCACTACCCTAACAAATAACTAATAAATCTAATTTATATAATCCTTTATTATTTTATATAATATTCATGAGGATGAATAATGTGAGATATTGTGACTGGTTATGAGCTATGTGATATATTGAAACTGTGACGTGATATGAGCTCTCGTGATATATTTATAATATGAGCACTTGTGATATGATATAAATCTTTATAATATTCTATGGACTTTTAATCTAAGGATGAACTTAAGAACCAAACCTAGTGAATGTGTATTAGCAAACCACTTTTTAGCCAGGGGCGAGTGAGGGGTCATTTATGTGGTATAAAACTACCTTGGCAGGATCTCGCTAGTGAAGGTTACTGTGGTAGATACTCGCCTCGGTCGCATAGAATAGGTTCATAGGCCATTCTGCCTAGCCTGATATTTCATACAGCCACAGTCTATATGGGTAGACTAGATCTCCACACCCCGTTAGATAGAAGTATAACTTCTACGAGGAGGGCCGGAGGTAGTGGCAACAGACTATCAGGAGATGACACGGATGTTGGGTGATCTTCCGTGGTCTGGTCGGCATGGCCGCTATGTGGTCGTCCATGTAAAATTGTTGTTGTTGCCATGTGTGAGCACCAATATATATACTTATATCTATTGGATGTTGTGTGACATCCAAGTTGTTATCTATGGATGATAAGTGATCATCCAAGTCGTTCCGGCCCCTGAGAAGCCGTGGTAGAATTATATGGAAATCTAAGGCTCCGAGTCTTTTAGGTATGGGATCTCGTTTAGGCCTATTTCCACACTGATCATGGTTGGGAATTGCGGCCTATCAGTGGGGAAAAGTGTACACCCTTTGCAGAGCATATTGAATCTATTCGAATAGCCACGTTCTTGGAATGGGCAATCGCTAGGATAAGGTCTCTATGATTAGTCATCTTTTATTTATGTGAAATGGAGTTGTGCTAATGTGATTATTTAAATAAACTTGTGATACTAACCAGGAACGGCAAGAAGGGTAATGCTCTTCTAGGGCCCAAATATTATTGCACTATATTACCATCCCCTTACCACCTCCACCAATTTAATCCACCTCCACGAAAAAGCCTCCACCGTCCACTCCACTATACCCCAAGGTTAGGGCTTGCTAAGTACTTATGTACTCATCGTTGATGACTCTAGATATCGACCCCGAAGAGGACTACAACATCGACGAGGAGGCGGACCACGAGGACTAGGAGCGACGCGAAGATTATGGATTTGCTGGAAGGAGTCACTAGAACATAGGGTTTTGACTGTGCTCAAGCTTTGTTGTGGATTAGAGTATCTCTACGTTGTAGTTTCCGCTATAGTATCTACTGCCTTGTTGTAATAAATTGCCGCTTCACGCAATAGAACCTCGCTAGTTATGTATTGCCTTTGGCTATGCCATTTGAACCTTAACTATTGTAAGGACCATATTTTGATTATCAATAAAGCTTGATATTTTATATTAAATCTATGTGCCAATTCTGTTATTTCTGTGTGTATTTGTGCATGATCCTGGTGCAATACAAGTGCACTAGGACTCTCAAATTGAGGGCCCGACAGAGTGGCATCAGAGCTGAGCTTGACCATAGGACGAAACCCTAGGATCGAATAGCATTAAAATAATAATAATAATAACAATAGTAATAGTAATAATAATAAAATAAACTAAAAAGAAGGGATTGTTGTTTCTCATTCATATTGCAAAAAAATTCTAACAAGTATTGGAAAATTTGCAGCAAATGGAGGACAACTGGGTCCATTCGAACTGTGTGACCGTCGAAGGATTCCCACAGCTCCTTTGGGAGACACTCCAGCACCTTGGTTATACTGAGCCTCCTATGTACCATGGTCGTGAGTACTAGGAGGACGGTATGCCTAAATGTGAGGTACACCTGCATGTTCCGCAGCATCCATTATGCCTAGGAATTAAGTCTCGATGCATCCTAGCTATTGGAAAGAGTTGGAAGACACTTGTCAGATGGCAGCAAGACAAGCTCTCATGGACTATTGCCAAATATTTGAGGAAGACATTGAACACACTCCTGCAAGGTTTTCCCTATGCTAGATCAGACTACTCCAACATGGTGCTGAGAAGATTCAAGCCCTAGAAAATATTGGACGACAGATGCCAGACGCTATTATGCCATTCACCATCAAGTACTTGCATGCTCTTGACTCACTCTACGAGGATCAGCATCAGGAATTAATGAGATGGATCACTAAGACCAGGGATGCGGAAGCCAAGGTATGAGCCCTAAAACAGGAATTAGAAGAAGCACATAAGCAAATGGCAATCATATCATATAGGTGGAGTTCTACCGGCGAGAGCTGCAAGAGACTCTAGAACGTACACCTCTACAAGAACCCATCAGGAGATGACTAAAAGGACTTTTGCCATTCCCACTTATTGCGGGATAAAAGTTCTAGGAGTACCAAGAATTTCACCTAAGGTAATGAGAGCTATAGACACTCAGGGAAAGGCACCAGTTAATCCAGAATATGATCCAGAACACCCCAAGTTGGATCTAGATGAGTACATTCAAAGGGAGTCACACTCTGACCATGCTAGAAGCATTGAGACTGAGGAATCTATCACCGACAACTTAACAACATAAAAGCTATTGGGGATGCTAAAAACTCTAGTTTAGTTTTGGTGAATTGATGAAACACTAGTTTAGTTTTGGTGAATTGGATGAAAACATAAGTGTTAACCCAATTTATCAAGTGATCATGAGATAGATAGCACATTCCAAGTGGTGAAGCAAATGGTGAAGATCATGATGATGGTGTGGACATGATGATCAAGTGCTTAGACTTGAAAAAGAAGAAAGAGAAAAATAAAAGCTAAAGGCAAAGGTGAAACTTAATAGGAGCTTTTTGGTTTGTTGATCGGGACACTTAGCGAGTGTGATCACATTTAGGATAGATGGTCATACTATTAAGACAGGAGCTCTTATTAGACAACTCAATCATCTAGTGCCACTAGGTGTTGGAAAACTTGCATATGCATTTTAGGCCTAGTGCACATTCGGTGAGAAAGTGATTAACCTTTGAAAAATGATTGTGAAAATGCTAACACACTTGCATGTGATGGTGAAACACTTGGAGTGTTAGCACATTTGCAAAGGTGGCAAAAAAGGTGTAGAAAAGGAGGCATTGCCGGGCTTGGGGTGCTGCCCTAGGGCACCGCTATGACCTGTCCGGTGCACCGCCACCCCTGTGGCGGTGACCGGTAGAGGAGGCCAAGAGTGGGGTGCACTGGTGGGGCACCGCCACCCCTAGGGCGATGCCACCTGGACCCGATAGAGAAGAGGAAGAGTGAGGCGGCCACCGGAGTGACCGGTGTGCATCGCCGTGCGCAGGGCGGTGCACCGCCCCTGGCACTGCCATGGCTGTCTGGTGGCACCGCCATAAAAATCCAGAGAGCGGGGGAAAACAGGGAGGTCATCGCCGCGGGCACCGCTGCCTTGAGGGTGGTGCACCGCCTCTTCTCTCTAGAGACTTGGTCTCTCAGGCATATTGGCCGAGTGGTCACCACCACCCTAGGGGCGGTGCCACCGCCACTCTGTCCGATGCCCCAACGGCTAGTTTTAGTCGTTGGAAAGTGACCATTGGGAGGGGCACCGCCATGTCCGGTGCTAGGCACCGCCATGTCTGGTGCCCTCGCAGAAAGTTGCTCCAAAGGGGTAATGGCTCTATTTGCTTGTGGGCTTATAAATAGAGCTAGTGGCCGGCCTTGACCACTCTCTTGGTACTTCTAATAGCTGCATACACCCTTTGAGAGATGAGCACACCATGCCACTCACTTGCACATTTGATTTCATCATCTTGAGTGAGATTGGAGAGCCTCTAGTGCATTGCATAGTGTTCTAGCATCTTGTGGCACTAGTTGGACGATTTGGGCTGGTGGAGTTTCTTGTTACTCTTAGTGTTTACCGACACCTAGATGGCCCAGTGATTGGTGGATCGTTGAGCGGCTATTGGTGATTGTTGCCGGCTCTGATCGTTGACATTGTGAGGGGTTTCATGTGTTTTCCCCGGCGGAGCGCCAAAGGCAACTCTAGTGGATTGCTTGTGGCTTGTGGGTCCTCATCTTATGTTGGTTGTGCGGCACCCTATTGAGGGTTTGGCATGTGATGCCAATTATCGCGTGAACCTCTAAGTGAGTGAATCGCCACAACGGGAACTAGCTTACTGGCAAGCAAGTGAACCTTGGAGGAAAAATCATTCTGTCTTGATTGTCTCCTTGGTATTCATTGGTATTCATTGATTGATCACTTGCCATGGTGGTATACCTCTCTACCACTCTCTTGTATTACTTTGTGCCTTTACTTGTGTAGAGCTTGTGGTAGTTGAACTAGTTAGTGTAGCTCTTAGTTGTAGTTCTCTTTCTAGCTTGCTCACCTAGGTGTAAATTAGTGACTTAGTCTTGTTGTGATATACTAGAGATCATAGATTTTAGAATTGGGTAGGTGGCTTGCAACACAAGTGTAGTGCTAGCGTAAAATTCGCTTCGCCATTTTGTTTACTAATTATTTGCCTTAGTGTTGTTGTAAAATTCTTAATAGGCTATTCACACCTCTCTAGCTATTAGGACCTTTCAGATGCCATGAACACTGGACCCTCACAAGTACTTCCCGGGCAGGATGTTAATGATGGATATGGAAGCTATCTCTATGCACTACGGGACGATCAGCTAGCTTGAGATAAGGGCAAGGCTATGGATCGGGACCTTCACGAGCTCCGGTTCATGTAAAAAAGAGAGATAATAAATAATAATGATAATAATTGGAGTCATAGCGTCTAACTATAAAATAGGTGTGCTTGTAGTAGCTAGTACTGTTAGAGTTACCATGCATCTCGGACGTTGTATCACATGTTGTCGCATGATAATCGTACTAGTAGGCCTGTGCGTAGGATACGAACATAGTTGTGGAGGTGGATGAAAAAAATCTATTGGGTCTAAGATGAAATTCACCCTCTTTTGTCTTATTCAGCACACAGAAAAATATAATTAATAAAAAAAGATTAGAAAAACCTAACATTCTGTGTGGGGTCTTAATTTGGGTGTACACGCTTGCCAAAAAAAATTCAAGCCATTTCGACATAAAATACATATGCTTCTATTTATTCAGTATATAAAAGAATTTTTTAATATATATAAACATCACTGTCAGTTTCAAGTAACCGTTAGTGATGAGAAGAAACCGACAGTGATGCTTATAGCACTGTCGATTTATTTTGAAAACCGGCAGTGATATATAAAAAATTAAAAAAAAATTGTGTCAGCCCTCGGGTTTGAGTTCAGGTCTCGGGCTATAGAGTTCAGACACTTAACCGCTGCGCTAGTATAGGATGTATGCCATGGTTTATTTATTTTATCATTTTGACCTTTAGACCGCTTAATAAATTATAAAATTAAACCAAAAAAATTGGGCCGCCCTGGTTTTGAACACGGGGTATCGGGGGCTAGGTTGCGGGGTCTTAACCGTTGAGCCAGTAGGAGGTGTTTGAAAGATGTGGAAAAGATAAGTTACTTATACTGTAACTAATACACAGAAATCACTGCCGGTTTAAAGAATGACCCGGCAGTGATGTGACAGATAACAGATATGCTGCAACACGGTATTATCTAAAAGAGCAACAGTCCTGTTGGCCCCCTCGATCTCCGGTACGTAGCATATCATATACTACGGTCTTCATGACAAACGAGGTAAGCAAAACGAGGTCATACAAAATGCAACATCCAATATGTAAGCAAATAAAACGATAGGCCATGCAATGCAAAGTATCAACCCAAGGTGATGATGATCAAACAAATTAAGGATTCGACGACACGGTTTTTTTCAGCACCAGTAAATTATTACATCGACCAAAGGCATTGATTAATTACTAGTGCTACTAATTACTACCGGTGCTGCCGCATGCGTTGTCCCCCTGCTGCCGGTGCTCCTCGTGCTTCTTTCGCTCAGCCCTGCGCCGGCACCGTTCTGCGTCCATCGCGAGACGCCGCTCGGTCTCCTCCTGGCGGCGACCCTCCTCCTCACTGTGGCGCTCCTCCTCCTCACGGCGGTGCTTCTCCTCCTCCTCGCGGTGGTGGCTCCTCCTCCTTGGAGATCTCAACGATGCGCATTAGGATGTAGTTGTCGGTCTCCTTCTGTGTGATGGCGCGGAGGTGCCGGTCCTCCTCCTTCCGAGCCGTCTCCAACGAGTTGAAGACGACCTCCTCCACCGGAAGAGGTTCCAGTTCCTCCTCCGATGCGGTCTCATGGTCCGGATCGTCCTCGAGGTTCACCTCGGGGTCCGATTCGGACGATGGTGTCGGTGGAGGTGTCGGGGGGCAACTTGAGGACGACGGGTTCAGCTTTGCCCATGTTGTCTTCAAGCGGCGAGGCATTGTGCATGTAGGCGGGTCAAGGGCCGGGGCGAGGTGTGCATGGGAGAAGGGCGATGCTTCGCTTTCTTGACGCACGGTGGTGCGGCCGACTGTGTGCATGGGGGCTGGGCCGGGGCCTGGCTTATATAGGCGTGTTGGTGGTGGAACTGATCACGGTGCAATAACTCGCACCCCTCGGAAGACGGAGCGCTCCTGCATGCGTTGGGAACCACAGTTGAACTACCATTGCGCCTGCGTTGGGAAGACGGAGCGCGCCTACGTTGGGAAGACGGAGCGCGCTTGCATTTAATTGGGAACCAGCGTGAGCAGCCAATGGACGGGTAAACGCGGCGTCTCTTTCATGGGGAACTGAAGGGCTCTTCGTGGGAACCGCGCTTCATGGACGCGGGTAATTAAAACAGTGGCTCTTCATATGGGAACCACGCGACTAGCGTGGCCGGGGAGTTGAAGGGCCTACGCGCAAAGCAGGGACAGATAATCACTCAAAGGAATAAATTCCTTCAATCTTTCCGAAATCAGGTGATAGCTCAATGGTTTATCCGCTGCTCTGGAACTTGTAGGCTTCGATTCGATTTAGGGATGCAACACATTTATCTTATCTTTTTGACCTTTAGACCGCATAATAAATTATAAAATTAAACCAAAAAAATTGGGCTGCCTGGGACTCGAACACGGGTCTTGGGGGCTAAGTTGAGGGGTCTTAACCGTTGCGCTAGTAGGAGGAGTTTGAAAGAAAACGGAAACTTATCCTACATAACACCTAAGTTAAACCTAACTGCTACACAACATCACTGCCGGTTTGGGGAATGACCCGGCAGTGATGTACACCATCACTATCGGTTTGCAAGCAAAACCGACAGTGATAAATTATTTGCCGAAATAAATTAATAATTTATAAAATAGAACAAAAAAATTTGGGCCGCCTGGGACCCAAACACGGGTCTCGGGGGCTAAGTTGAGGGGTCTTAACCGTTGTGATAGTAGGAGTTTGAAAAAAAACAAAAACTTATCCTACATAACACCTAAGTTAAACCTAACTGCTACACAACATCACTGTCGGTTTGGGGAATGACCCAGCAGTGATGTACACCATCACTGTCAGTTTGCAAGCAAAACCAGTAGTGATAAGCTATTTCGCAAAATAAATTAATAATTTATAAAATAGAACAAAAAAATTTAGGCCACCTGGGACTCAAACACGGGTCTTGGGGGCTAAGTTGAGGGGTCTTAACCATTGCGCTAGTAGGAGTTCGAAAGAAAACAAAAACTTATCCTACTTAACACCTAACTTAACACTAACTGCTATAGTACATCACTGCTGGTTTGGGGAGTGACCCGGCAGTGATGTGCCCCATCACTGTCGGTTTGCAAGCAGAACCGGCAGTGATGAGCTACTGCTATAAAGTGGCGCGAGTTGAAATTATCCCAATTCATTTCAACCCTGCGCCAACCCCTCCCCTGCGCCGCCGGAGCACCACCCCGCGCCGGAGCACCGCCCCACGTTGGAGTAGCGCCCCACGCCGGAGCACTGCCCCACGCCGGAGCACCTCCCCATGCCGGAGCACCACCCCATGCCAGACACCGCCCCAAGCCGGAGCACCGCGCCATTTGTGCCAAGCCAGAGCACCGCGCCGTCCGGAGCACCATGCCGTCCGGAGCATCGCACTGTTCGTCCCACCACCGAGGCCTTCAGGAGCACGCAGACAGCTGCTTTCCCACCCCCACGGTGAGTGCGTGGGTCACTACCCACTACATGTCTAATGAAATATCCCACAGCTACTTACTTGAATCAGTTTGATCATGCAGTGTGTGTTGTCATATAGTTTGATCATGCAGCTATGAATGCTAGAACCTAGGTTTGCCACACAGTGTGTGCTATCTGTTTCTTTGTGTTTCTGGACGCATTGCTAGTAAGTAGTACATTGTTACTTAGTATCACGTTGCTTAGCTCTATTCATCAGTATACTGATAAGAACAAAAGCGTAATTTTATTTTTGGTTACCAGGATAAACATAGCAGGGACTCGTAATACTTGACAGAAATTCCTCTCTGAACGTTAATGGTAGTTTGTTTTCAGAGTACTTGCATTTTCTTTGTGAAACAAACTTACATTTTCTCTGTGAAACCATCTTGTGCATCATTGGAGCTTGGCTGGATACATATGTGAAACCAATGTCTGGCCTCACCTCATAGCTTGCAATTGCAACTGCGCTCCCATCAGGCGGGTACTCAATGTTTTTGGAACTGTGCCACCGATGCTCAATGTTTTTGGATGTGAGGATGGAGTATATATACTTTAGACCTATAGAACTAATATATGTCCAAACTTGTCATGGAATTCTCCATGCTATCAGCATAAATGCATAATTATTAACTTATGCAAGATTACAAGTAATACATAGTTATGTAGCCTTGTGCATTAAACTAGGAATATTTTCCAACAATCCTATCTTATTATGAGTTTTTGCATGTCACTTTCCTAGGATAGTATGAGATGCATATTTGCCCCTACCAACCATGTAAGTTTAGATCAAAGTATCACTAATTTGGAAAGATGCTTACCTGCACTGATACTTGTGAAAGAACCTCGTGTCGATGGTTGGGGGATTTATAGTGAATACATCATGTTTGAATGACAACCTAATTTACTTAAATGTATAGGCAACCATGGCATGGTATGTAGTGTATGTTGGTCACATGCCTGGGATTTATCGAACCTGGGAAGATTGCTATGCTCAAGTCAATTGCTACCCTAGTAATTTGCACAAAAAATACAACACAGAAGCTGAAGCTTTGAGGGCCTACTATAGTCATTCGGCCTACCTTGCAAACCATGGGCAACCATCCTACTATGGTCCAATGAATGCAAACCATGGCCATCTGCTAGCACTGGAGATCGAAGAGAAGCCACCCGCCGGAGATGTGAAGATTAGGATAATTGCTCCTTGATCTTGGAAAGATGTCATGCTTTTATTTATGTCTATGGTCATCGCTTTTCTTATTTGGAAGTTGATGTAGGCTTAGTTTCGTAGAAGAGTAGGTGGACTTTGTTGTATGTGGTCAATCAAACAATGAATTTGTTCTAGGTGTTTCACTTTGTTGTATGTGGACTATTATTAGACTTTGCATTAAACATATTATATATATATGAACATATGCTATTAGTAGTTGTCTGTGGCCAAAACTAACCACGATCGTGTCACATCCATGACTCATCATCGCCTATTACCCCGTAACCGAAGAACTGATCGGCAACAAGAAGCGGCTGATATCGCTGGGACGGGAGAGCCGCATGATCCGACAAACGGTGACGGTGTCAATCAGGTCGGTGAGAACGAGCAGCCATGGACCCCGTCTGGCCTGCTCGATTTGGGTCAAAATGACCAAGATGGCCAGGTAACTTTGGTATCATGTCACTATGTAGCCACACACACTAATCAATTGAGAGGATCATAGCTTGCTTAGTGTCTCTAGCAGGAGCCTCCACCGGCCGAGGAGCTAGAGGGTTTGGGTAGCAGGAAGGCTAGATCCAAGCGAGGCGTGTCAAAGATTCCTGTTGGTAGGAATGCACACTGGCACATTACTGAGTTTGATGAATTCAGGGATCCACTCTCACCACCTATAGCTTTGACCAAATACAAGACTATCCTCGGGTTACTTGTTAGGGACTTCATCCCGATTAAGTATAGGAAGTGGATTGGGAAAGATGATGACCGGTGGAGGGTTCCCGAAAGCGAGAAGGATTACAAATGGGATGTCAAGATCCTAGAGTATTTCACTTTCCTAGCCGAGTATGACAGGGAGTTAGTCAAGAAAAAGCAAAAGAAATCATGGGGACATGCTTCAAGAATTTTAAGGGGACATTGTACAAGAATTTTGTCCTCCAAAATAAAGAGCTAGATTTCGATGGTGGACAGTTTAGCAAGCAGAAGAACTTCTGGTAGGCTTTCAAGGATATAGGTTATCCAAGGAGTACTTAGAACTGAGCAGGAAGAATAAAAGAATTCACAGAAAGCGACGAATCCTCATCATCTCAGCTCTCATGGCTACGCCAAAAAGATGCCAGAATATGAAGCAGAACTTCAAAGATGGATCGCCTTGCTGAGGAAGGCGTTCAGGTTGAGACCGCCGATTGGGAGCCTAGATCGGTAATATACTGTATGGGGAGGAATGTACGGCACACCGAGGATGGGAGCTTTAGCTCCTCAAATCAACCCATGAGTGAACTCATCCAGAGGATCTCCTAGGTAACTGAGGAGGTGAGGCAAGGGACTCGCACTTCTAATAGGGAGAAAGACATGATCACCCAAGCACTCAGAACCAAGGAGCACTCTGGTCGCACTAGAGGAACCGGTGTTGTTCCTTGGAAACTAGCATTCTCCCCAAGAATCTAACACTTACCGGAGCCGCTCGAGGGGTAGAGAGGAACATGAGGCAGAGTATTTGAGGAGACTAAAAGAGATGGAAGACAGAATGGAAGCACGGATTGAGGCGACCATTGAAGCATGAGTTGAGCAAATTTTGCTGTCCAAGGGGCCAGCAGTACCACAAAAACCCTACTCCTACTGCCTTTAGCCCACAGTTTAGGGGTCGCAGCAGCTGCAAATCGACCCCGCTCGACGAAGAAGAGGCGAATGTGCCTCATCCGGTGGACGGCATCACTGAACCCATCAATGTCAGGTTGTACATCTGTCAGGAATGGACAATGGACAAGGTGGCGCTCGGCCAGGCCTGGCCTATGGGAGACGGGACAATTAATTGCCGCCCAATTCCACTAGGGTACGCTCGCGTCACCATTGACAGAATACTTGATAAGAAGTATAACAAGATACTCATTGAGTACCCCATAGCGGAAGACAGGCCAAAACTTGCTCATAACAAGGGCTCTCAAGTGGCCTGGTGCAAGCGCTTCATTAACCTTGACCACCAATTGTCCTCTGATGATGAGGACGACTATGAGTCTTCGCCCACCCACGATGATAACTCACCATCTCCCAATAGAGATCACTCCCCTCCTCATCCGGAGCCATCACCCCCAAGAAGACAGAGGTCTCCTTCTATTCCACCTCGTCCGACTCCATCTTCATTAGCCCCGAGAAAAGAGACTCCTCCTCCTCCTCCTCCTCCTCCTCCTCCTCGTCCGACTCCATCTTCATCAGCGTCGGGAAAACATAATTCTCGTCGTCATCCTCCTCCTCCTCCACCTCAGCCCAAAACAAGATCAAGGACATCCTCGCAGTCGCAGAAAAGGTCCTTGGATTCGGTCGCTAATGCTCCCAAAGTGGACCAACAGAAAAGAAAAAGGCCGTTCAATGGCAGCGTTACCTCCTTGATGGAAAAAAATTACAGCACACATCTCGATGGAAGATTGTGTTAGTTTCTTCAATCTCTGTGCCTCACTGCCTTTGTTTATGTTGAAGTCCGAATTTGAAAGGCAAACACAAAATAAATATGCTACAACAGGAGACGAAGAAATACACAATAAAGATTTAAGGAACATATAGAATTATGTCGAAGACAACCCAGGATTAACCATGGAAGAGGCCGCGACCATCTATTATGATGTACAAGGGACGGCAACACCAGCAATGAAGTATGTAAGGGGCAATATTTTGGTTCCCGATCATGAGTATAAAAATCTGACAACATATATGCGCCATTTACATGAATATTACATGGCTCAAGCAACAGAGACGGACAACTTTGGTTTTGAGGTTATTATCCGTTCGCCACATGTTTTCAATTATCTTGAAGAAGAGAAGTTTGATGTCGAGTGAGAGTGCTTGTTCCAGCTATACCAGAAACACAATCTCGATGTTCAACTGTTGACGCTGTGGACTATGTAAGTACCCTACACGCACGATTTTACAATTAACTACTCTCTCGACACACAAATTGTTAACTTTTGAGCACTTCCCATGATTTTATGTAGGTGTATAGCAAAATTTTGCATTCTAAAAAGAAAATGGGATTACATAGGCTTCTTGGACCCCATGCGAGTCAATGAGAGGACATGTCTAGGCCTCTATGGATGTGATGTGGAAGACCTAAAACAGAGATTGATTGCTATTTTTGACGAATTCACGATAAAGAAGAAAACCCACATACTTCTTTTAATTTTATGCTACAACTGCGAGTATGTGTTCTTGGCTTTTAATTTTATGCTTCTTTTTTCGTTAAGATTATTTGATAATTAGGATTCTGTGATTGCAGCAACCATTTCGTCTTCATTTGTGTTAATCTTGCCAAAAATCTGCTCGAGGTGTGGGACTCGAAGAAAAAACCTTTTCATCAACTGGATGCACTGGTGTCAGTGCTGAATTAGTAACGATCCTAATAACATATTATTTTCTAATCACACATACCGCTTTCTAATGTTTCTCCTTTTCATGTTGCTCAGTGTCCGAAGAAGACATATCGGTGGTAAGCCGGTCCCATTCAAGGTTGTCGAAATGGAGGGGAAGTACCTATCACAGCCGGCGGGAAACAATGAATGCGGGTTTTATGTAATGTGGGCAATGCTTCGCTACATCGGCGAGAAATCGGAAGAAGCCGATAAGTTGGTGTGTATAATCTCCATTTCATTTATGTCTGTTAATAATTCAACAAAATGATTTACTATTCTTCTTTGGATATCATCTTTTTTGAACGACAACGCAAGAAATTTATGCACGAAAGGCTGCTAGACATAAAGATCGTCGCACTACAATCGGAGCTGGCAAAATTCATCTTAGCCGAGGTATTGGAAAAAGATGGACTATTTTGCATTGCACAATCCATGAAGTACAAGGACCAGTATGGCCCAGAGCAGCTCGCCAGATTATTATAAGAAGTCCGAGAAGTATTGCACAATCTGTGAAGTCCGAGAATATTTCTTTTTTATTTTGAGGGATCGAGATCTGGATAAGAACATTTGAATTGTAACCGTAACATTTGTAATGTTTAATATTGATGGACATGTCGTCTACGTAGCGTATATAAAGCGAAACCCGATTCCACGAAAAAATACAAATTGAAATAAATTATAAAACAATAAAATACGAACGGGCCATCACCGCCAGTTAGCAACAAACCGACAGTGTTGGCTTGCTCAACACTGCCGGCTTGAACCATCAATCGACACTGATGGTTATGACAACACTGCCTGTTTGATCCATCAACCGACACTGATGGTTACAACAACACTGCCGCTTTGACCCATGAACCGACAGTGTAGGTTTGGTCAACACTGCCGGCTTCAACCATGAACTGACACTGATTGTTACGACAACACTGCCGGTTTAATCCATCAACCGACACTGATGGTTACGACAACACTGCCGGTTTGATCCACGAACCGACAGTTTAGTCTTATACAACACTGCTGGTTTGAGCCAAGAACCGACACTCTTGAAGCAACCATCACTATCGGGTGACACTACAAACCGGCAGTGTTGTTCAACTGGACACTGCCGGGTGGAGCCAGGAACCGACATTGTTTCCTGTAGATCAGTGTCGGTTTTTAAAGACCGGCAGTGATGTCAACCCCACATCACTGTCGATATGCCACTGTCGGTTCAAAATCCGGCAGTGAGGTGGGTTTTTGAACTGGCAGTGATGTCCAGATATAGGGTAGTGTACGTACAATGTAATATATTGTGTGTAGGTGTGCTCTTGTATGCTTTTAACAAATAACTAAATAAATAAATAAGTAAATAAAATAAAAATCATGCGTGCTTGCCTATTTATTTTGTTCCAAATATTTTCCTCTGCTTAGATGCCAACGGGATATCTTCTCATCTTTGCTATTTAAAAGCAACAGATGGAAAGAAGATCCGCCCGGATCTAGCAACGCCGCGAATGGCTAGCTGAAAGGCAAGAATCCGAAGAAGAGGAACATGTCGCACAACCACCTAGAGGCCGACAAAATCGTGGAAGACAACAATACCACGGGTTGCATAACCAAAGGCATGGGCATGAGCAACCACAGGAGAATAATATCCCAATAATAGAAGAAGTACATGAAGAAGGCAGAGAAGAAATTGAGCAGAACATTGCAAATGATCCAGTCGAAGGAGAAGAACCTCCACCACCCCCGCCAACATTAGCTGAAGTAATGAATCGGCAAACACGATTATTAGAGAACCTTGCAAGAAGACAAGAAAATGGAAATGGGCAAGGAAAAATGGCAGCGTTTATGAGGCTTCACCCACACACTTTTGATAGTTCGGAAGATGACCCGTTAGCAGCAGACGACTGGCTGCGTGCTATTATAAAAAAATTGAATGCCGTAAGAGCAACTGACGAAGAAAAAGTCACTATAGCCACACACTAGCTAGTTGGAGCTGCCGGAGAATGGTGGGAAAATTACCAGGATGCTGTTGCCGAACCAGAAACCATCACTTGGGAGGAATTTATGGAAGAATTTTGCAACTACCACATTCCCGAAGGCATGATGGAAATGAAAGCTGAAGAATTTCGCTACCTACAACAAGGAGCAATGACAGTGAACCAATATATCCGGAAATCTATGAAGCTATCTCGCTATGCACCTGAAGCTGTTAACACCGACAAGAAGAAACAAATATGCTTTAGAAGGGGACTTAACTCACATTTGAGGACGCAAATAATTAGCCATGTTTATCCTGATTTCAACACCATGATGAACCGCACCATTTTGCTAGAAGCGGAGCATTTAAAGGCCGAAGGAGAAAAGAAGCGTAAATTTCATCTGCAGCAGCGTGCACGACAGCAAGAAAGGACACAGAATTAAGACCAACAATGCTCCAAGGTACCAACCCACTATGCAGTACAGGACGCCTGGATCCAACTCCCAGCAAGCAGCACCTACCTATCGAAGCTACAACACAGGAAATCAGTCTAAAAATAATAGTAACGCAACCTCAGCCTCGGACCAAACATGCTTTGGATGCCGAAAGCTCGGACATAGGATAGCGCAATGCCCATATGTCAACAACTCGATAGCCCCTGCTCCCGCACCTTCCACGGTAAGTAACCAAACTGCAGCCTCAGGAATTGGACGCATAGGACCTCAGAATTCTGGACAGCAGAGAAGGAACACCCAGAATTTTGGGCAAGGCCGAGTCAACCACGTAAGTGCAGAAGAAGTGCAGGCATCACCTGATGATGTGTACGGTGAGTTCCTCGTTAAGGGCTTGTTTGGATAGAACCCTGGGCTAGTTGCCTGGTCTATTCACCTGCCTGGGAGTTGCCTGTATTTATTTGCAAGAATGCCTGGCCAGGCAAAGCTAAAACATGCTGTGTTGTTTGGTTGATGCCCTGGAAGTGAGCCAGGGCTGGTAGAGAAGCCAGGCATCGTTTGGTTGTTCAGCTTGCCTGGGTTACACTCATCATTGTGTATGAGTGCCAAGATTACTTTCATATGAAGCATTTCATTGATAAAGTAATTGTTGATATATGGAGGATTTCACATCATGAGAATAAATAAACCAAATATCTGATATAAAATAAGTCATTATATTTTCAGTTGAGAACATTATGAAACAAATAAACCATGAACTCATGTTCCAGAAAAAGTAATGAACTCATATGAGCTCTATTCATAATCTCTCACACAATAGTTTTCAAGCTATAGGCTAACAAATATTGCAACTTAAGATTACATAATAATTCGTTGATACACAAAAGAATGACAAATATGTTGTCCCAAGAGTCTGAAACTTCTCCATAAGCGTCAGCTACTGACTATCAACTTTGGGAGCACCTAATAATTCTTGCAACTTGTCAAAGAACTGAATTGGTTTTGAGAGAATCCCACTGTCATTTGGCGGCATTAAAAAAATAAGAATCATTCAAGATAATACATGTAAGATGAATATTTAGGCGAGATAATTATCGAGAGTTCACACAAAGTAGACTTGGAGAGAGTCACCATTTTTGTGTCAGCCACCGCCACTCTCATTCATATGCTTAGCCACAAGTCCCCAACTAGTATCCTTATGCCGCCTCGAATGACGCTGAACTTGATCCATAGTATAGGTAGTGCCATATTTGGAGTTTACGGCAGATGTACAAGCTGTGTGATGCATCTTCTTGAAAACACTTTTTGGAGGCATCGCTAGCTTCTTCTCAATGTACCAGTCAAGGAGAAATTCAGATATTACTGCAGGCCAATTTGTAGCTTTTGCCCTTGGATTTAATCCTGCAGCTTTTTCACCTCCCTTGCCCTTAGCATTCATGCTGCTTTCTCTTGTATCCATTGAGTGAACTACAGGGAAAAAATGCAAGTGAAGAAAACAGCAAGCAACATTATAGGTCTGACATATATATTGCAGTGACGATAACAGCAATCAACAATATAGGAATACAGCAAGCAAAAGTACATATATGTTGGCATGTTGCTAAATAGTAATAAGTCTTACAAGCTACTGGTTCAGTAAACTATATTGACAATGGGAATTAAAATATTGCAAGGAAACATAGCTAATTGTGGCCAATCACACAATTTCTCCAAGAAGGTGGCAAAAGATAGCTTATTACTTTAATAAATTTATTAGATGGCAAGCGTGTTACCTACTAATTCTTCCAAAAAGGAAAATTGTAAAAATATAATAATGGAAGCTACTTCCATTGATCGGTTCTGTGCTTTGGATTACAGCCAGCCAGCCAGGCAACTCGGGGGAAGCCCAGGCGCTCGATTTCTTATGCCGGGTGCCCGGCAACCAGTCCAGGCAGCTCCCACTAGGCAAGGATAGCCAGGGTTCCATCCAAACAGAGTCCAGGCAACCTCCAGGCTGGGGTCCAACCCAGACAAATTTGGCCAGGGTGCCATCCAAACAGCCCCTAACTCCGCTTCTGCAATAGTGTTGTTTGATTTTGGAGCCTCGCACTCGTTTGTTTCTGCTTGTTTTGCGCTTAAAAATGATTTAAGAATGGTGTTACTCCCCACCCCTCTCTTGATACGCACCCCTGGAGCTGTCCTCAAATGTTCTCTAAAATGTCCTCGAGTAAAAATAATGATAAATGGAATTGAGTTCCAAGCGGACTTGGTGGTACTAAAAACAGAAGGATTAGATGTAATATTGGGAATGGACTGGTTGAGAAAACACCATGGTAATATATCATGCAGAGATAAGGCTGTAACTGTAATAAATCACAAAGGGATAAAAGTAGAATGTCACCCCATGCCCCAAAAGCTCAACTAATGGTTTGTAGTATAGAAGCTAAGACTGTGGAAGAAGTGTGCCAGTAGTGTGTGAATAACCTGACGTATTTCCCGAAGATCTCCCTGAAATGCCATCGGATAGAGATTTAGAATTTATTATTGATTTAATACCCGGAACCGTTCCAATAGAAAATAGACCGTACCGAATGGCAGCCAACAAACTGGGGGAATTGAAGAAACAATTGCATGAATTACAAGAAAAAGGATGCATTAAGCCAAGTTCATCACCATGGGGACCGCCAGTTTTATTTGTAAAGAAGAAGGATGGAAGTCTACGAATGTGTATAGATTATCGGTCGCTAAACGAGGTCACAATTAAAAATAAATACCCATTACCCAGGATCGATGATTTGTTTGATCAACTAAAAGGGGCCAAATATTTTTTGAAAATAGATCTGAGGTCAGGCTATTATCAACTAAAAATCTGACTTAGCGACATACAAAAATGGCCTATGCAACTCGCTATGGACAGTATGAGTTTACTGTGATGCCGTTTGGATTAACAAATGCGCCTGCATATTTTATGAACTTAATGAATAAAGTATTCATGGAAGAACTGGACAAGTTCATAGTAGTATTTATTGATGACATCCTCATATACTTGAAAAGTGCCGACGAACATGAACAACATCTGAGGGTGGTATTAAACAAATTAAGAGCCTATGAGTTGTACGCTAAATTTAGCAAATGCGAGTTTTGGTAACAAGAAGTTTTTCTGGGACATATTATTACCGCGGACGGAGTCAAAGTAGACCAGAAAAAAGTAAAAGTAGTATCGGAAAGGAAGCAACCCCAAATGTGACAGAAATTCATAGTTTTCTGGGATTAGTTGGTTACTACTGAAGGTTCATCCAAGGATTTTCAAAAATTGCTAGACCCATGACAGCCTTAACCCAAAAAGGAAAAGAATTTAAATGAACAGAAGCGTGCGAGAGAAGTTTCCAACAATTAAAGAAAAGGTTAACTATAGCCCCTGTGCTCACACTACCAGATATCCATAGAGATTTTATAGTACATTGTGAGGCCTCCCGACAAGGTTTAGGATGCGTCCTAATGCAAGATGATAGAGTCGTCGCGTACGCCTCCAGACAATTAAAGAAGCATGAAGAAAATTATCTGACGCACAATCTGGAATTGGCAGCAGTGATGCACGCACTAAAAATATGGAGACACTATCTTATTAGAAATAAATGTGAAATATTCACAGACCACAAAAGTCTATAATATATTTTTACCCAACCGGACTTAAACTTACGACAGAGAAGATGGTTGGAATTAATTAAAGATTACAACCTGAGCGTACGATATCATCAGGGAAAGGCTAACGTAGTTGCTGATGCTTTGAGCCAGAAATCTTATTGTCACCATCTTACAACCTTGGATCAAAGACCGGAACTAGCGCAAGAAGTCCACCAGCTAAACCTACAGATCGTACCTTATGGCACAGTAAATACTCTACACCTATGTCCAACATTAGAAGACCATATAAAAGAAGCTCAAACCAAGGATAAAGAGATAAAGCGCCTCAAGGTGAAAAGTGCTTAAAAAGAAATTCAAGGATTTAAAGTCGACGAATAAGAAATATTATGGTATAAAAATCGGATATGCGTACCTTAAGATGAGAAGCTCAGGAAGCTAATTTTAGATGAAGCCCACAACTCCACCTAATCCATCCGCCCAGGCTCAACAAAAATGTACATGGATTTGAGACAAAAGTATTGGTGGATGGGAATGAAGGTAGATATCGCAGACTACGTGGCACACTGCGATGCTTGTCGACGGGTAAAAGCGGAACACCAACGACCGGCAAGACTACTTCAACCACTACATATTCCGACATGGAAATGGGACGAGATCGGTATGGATTTTATAGTAGGGCTGCCCAAAATGCAAAATGGAAATGATTCGATATGGTTCATAGTGAACAGATTAACTAAAGTGGCTCACTTTATCCCAGTGAAGATCAAATATCGGGGAGATAAATTGGCACAATTATATATCGATAATATTCTCCAATTACATGGAGTACCAAGCAGGATTCTGCCAGACTGGGGTACTCAATTCACAGCATATTTTTGGAAAAGCTTGCACGCCGCTTTGGGAACCCATCTGGACTACAGCTCAGTATACCACCCACAAACTGACGGGCAGATTGAACGAGTAAACCAAATATTGGAAGACATGTTGCGAGCCTATGTACTCACCTATGGGAAAGACTGGGAAAAGAGTCTGTCATTCGCTGAATTTTCTTACAATAATAGCCACCAGGCAAGTTTGAAAATGGCTCCATTTGAAGCGCTATACGGACGAAAGTGTTAAACACCCCTGATATGGTCCAAGGTCGGAGAGCGGACTTTGTTCGAACAGGATATGATCAAAGATGTTGAAGAACAAGTAGCCAAGGTCTGAGAAAATCTAAAGGCCGCACAAAGCAAACAGAAAAGCTATGCGGACACACGAAGAAGACCGTTGGAATTTTAGCGAGAAGATTTTGTCTACTTAAAAGTATCCCCGATTAAGGGCCTGTTTGGCAGGGCTCCTCTCCGGCTCCGACTCTGGCTCCTCCAGAGGAGCCCTGCCAAACATTTTTCTGAAGGAGCCGTTTTTCAGTAAAAAGCAGAGAAGCCAGAGCTGTTTTGGAAGAGCCACAATTTGTGGCTCCTCCAAAACGGCTCTGGCTCCTCCGGAGGAGCCCCTCAGGAGGAGCCCTGTCAAACAGGTCCTAAGGCACTCGAAGGTTTCAGGTCAGAGGAAAATTAGTGCCGCGATATATTGGACCATACAAAATTTTGGAAAGAATTGGAACAGTAGCATACCGCCAAGAATTGCCCCCAGAAATGTCAGACATACACAACGTGTTCCACTTATCACAACTAAAACAATGCTTAAAAGTACCAGAAGAGCAAACACCCATGGAAGTAATGGATCTATAGCCCGACTTACAATACCAAGGGAGACCGATCAAAATTTTGGACATCGCCACTCGGCAAACAAGAAGGACAACAGTGAGATTTTGTCAAGTGTAGTGGAGCAACCACACTAAGGCAGAAGCCACATGGGAAAGAGAGGACGATCTTAAAAAAGAATTTCCATACCTATTCGAGGATCAGTTTGAATCGCAAGGATGAGATTCTTTTTAAGGAGTAGGTCTATAACACCCTAAAATTTTTCATTGTTTTGAAAATCACTAAAAATTTAAACTTTTAAATTTTCCTATAAATCATTCAACCGCGTAGGATTATTTTGATGCGAATAGAATTCATCAAGTGGTAAGTGTGAAATTGTTTGCTTTTGTTTGTTGAACTTATGGTCGTACAATTCCTTGGAAATCATTTCGGATTTGAAATTCCTCTCTAGTACCTTTGTATGGAATTCTGGGAAAAGAAAAAGGAAAGCATTTCAAGAATAAGGAAAACCATCTCGGGCTCATTTCCTCCCCCTCTTCCCTTCTGGCCCGCGGGTGCGGCCCACCTCCTCCCCTCCCTTCTCCTCTTCCCCGCGTGGGCCGGCATCACGCCCTCGACCCAACTAGGCACAGCGGCAGCTCTTTCCCCTTCCCTCTCCTCACTGATGGGTGGGACTCGATGGCCAGTTTCGTCCCCTCCGACGTGATTCCCGCGTTCGTGTCCGCCGGTCGGCCCTGCCGTCATTCCATCTCAGGGCTAGAGAAGACAACAGCGTTGACGCTAGCTGTCCCTCTCCATGAACCGTCCAATCGCCACCTCTCCTTCTCCCTTGTTTCTCCATGGCACATCAACGCCAGCAGAGCAACCGGTACGGGAATTCCGCCGCCATGGATGAGACCTCTCGAGCTCTCCCTCACTCCCAGGACTACCGCGGACAAGAAGTCACCTCCAAAGCTTCCAGCGCATCATCCTACGCCTGGTTTCGAGCACGTGCAGGCGGAGATATTTAGGTGGGCGGGAAAAGATCTCGCCGTCGCGACCAACCTCGCCGGCCTATAAATAGGCCCGGCCGGTGTAACACCCTAAAATTTGATCTTTTTGAAAAAGATATAAATTGCTTTTAATTTTGTATTTTGTACTCATAAAATATAGAAAAAAGAATATTTTCATTATATTAAAATTCATCATAAGGAGTAGCAACATAGTTGTGCATACATGCCGGTGCATTTGATTTATTGCTTGAGTGGTTTGAATCAAGATTCAAAATGGTTTGAATTGCTTTTGGAAATAAATTAAAAATGGCTTTGAAGTAATGGAAAAGAAAGAAAAAGAGAATTGGAAAATAAAAGAGTTTAAAAAAATTTGTAAAATTTATTGTTGGGAAGCTTACCAAAATTTCTCATTTTTATTTGAATTGAAAAGTATATTTGAAACTATATTTGAATTTGATTTGGATCATATTTGAATTTGGATTGAAAAAGGAAAATAGGAAAATGGAAAACTCTCCCTCTCTTCTGGCCTAGCCGGCCCAGCAAGTCGCTTGGCCCAGCTCCTCTTCTTCCCTGCACGCTGTTTCCCTCTCTCCCGCAGGCAGCCCAACCCCGCTCTCTACCGAGCCAGCCCAGCAAGCAGCTGCGTCACCGTACCGCGCCCCCTTCCCACGTGTGTCGCCGACAAGTGGGGCCCGCATGTCAGCGCCATCATCTCCTTCCTCGCATCGTCTTCCTTTCCCGTCCACGCCGGACTCTGCACCGTCGCCGCATAGGAGTCCGAGGCCGCCCCGCCTCATCTGCCTTACCATGCGCGCCGCGATGCTCCCAAGGCCATAAATAGCAGCTGCCCGCATCGTGCCGCCTCCCTACCGAGCTCTAGAGCAAGCTACATCCACCGAGTCACCGCGTCGCTGCAACCCTAGCCACCGTCGCCACCGTGCTCACCTCGTAGTTCCGCCGCTCCGTCGTCGTCTGGGACCGCTCGCTGAGCTTCGTTAGGAGGTAAGCAAGCAGATGGTACCGCGCTAGCTCTCTCTCTTGCCTTCTATTACCGTAGTGACATCGCCGTTGTTTCATCGGAGTCCTGATCCGCTCGATCGAGCTCATGCACGCCTCTGTGCCTTCGCTTGTCTTCCTAATCCCCTAATCGAGTTCTACTCGCTCTGCTCTCCCACCCCGTGCTAATCCCATGGCCGATGATGCCCAGAACGTCGGATTGACGATCGTCGGCGAGGTCCTCTGTTCTCCATCCATGGCGCCACCACGCACAGCGCTGCTCCAGTGACCCCCGTTTCTCCATTTGATTTGCACCGCCCGATCTGAGATCAACGACCTAGATTAGAAGATACCCCTTCGCGCGGCCGTTTTACAAAAGAGCCCTTGCATTTTTGTATAATAGAACCCGCCATCCCTGAAATTTTGTTAAAGAGTCCCTGCCTTTTCTTTAAATAGTACCCACAGTCCTTTGCCGATTTAAAATCAGATTTTATTTATTTTAAATTCGAAAATCAAGTTCCATCTATTTACAAAATTGCCACTATCTTTATTAGGTCATATCTTCTCCGTTTTAACTCTGATTTGACTCATTCAAGTTGCGTTAGATTCATAATGGAGTAATCTACATATTTATCTTACTGTTAAATATAATTTCAACTTTTGAAATTCAAAGTTAGATTTAATCTATTATTTTAAAGAAAATCTTGTTTAATTCATAACTTTTTCGTTATAGCTCCGATTAGAGTGATTTTTGCGTCTGTGTGTTCGTAGCAACGTGTAGAACATCTTTAAAACCTTTTTACTTGTTGTTTATTATGGTTGGTGTATTGTTCTAATTTAGTTCTATTGTTTGCTTCGTGTATGATTGCATGGATGCTTGTGTGGTGCTTTATGATCATGTCCAGTCGGTGAGCTTTACGTGTCGATCAAGGAGTTCCATTGAAGGTTTGGACTAGAAGAAGGATCTAAGTCTAAGGCAAGTATAGCATGGGATCTTCCTTGTTGTCATATATACCTTTAATCATTTAATTCATGTTGCATGTGTCTATCTTGACTACCACTAAGGATTTCCTAGTACTTTGTTACCTTGTACCTTGTCACCTATGGGGTATTGCATTGGTAGTATGATGCTAGTGCTCAATTAAAGACCATGATCTTGTAACTTGACTAATGGTATATACAATAAAACGCTAAAAGATGCTTTTTAGCAACATGGAACCAGGGGGCTAGAGCATTGGGATATTTTTATGGTGCTCTAGATTCCTCTCCCTAAGGACTTATCTATAAGTGATCATCCAAGACTTACAGTACAGCTGTGAGGCCTACATGGTTTTGGCTTTAGCTTAGTATGAGGACCTTTTCTAGCTTGTTAGTGGTTACCTTTATTAGCGTAAGAATGGCTTGACGAATCAGGTATAGTGCGGCCTCTGTCCCCTTGAGTATAGGTTGCGCGTCATTGTGCCATTAGGAAGGGGGGCTCTACATCTGTTTGCCGAGTGAATCTAATGGCCCTAACTTGTTAGACGAACCTTTAAAAGGCTTCATATTGAACCCTACCAACCTTCCTTGGTAGTGGGTTAAGAGGCTCGCGACCTCGGGCGAAAAGGTAAATCATGACTCACAGTGAAAGTGTACAACCTCTGCGGAGTGTAAAACTGGTATATCAGCCATGCTCACGGTCACGAGCGGCCTTGGAACATTTACAGAATAGATGATGAACACTGATGATACTGATGATGAAGATGCTCACTAATTATTACTGTTTATGCTATTCATTATTCATGTTTACCTGATCATGTGTTTATATGGACTTGTGAATAAACTTATTGCCACCCTATTGCTAAAATCATGACTCATTAAAAGTTAATCGCAGTTAACCAGTGTCAGTCTTTTGAGCCTCATGAACCCCATGTTATATTTGTTGAGTACGACATGTACTTACGCTTGCTTTACTTTTTAAATCTTTGGAAAAATCCCGGATGGGTACCAGATTGCTAGTCTAGAGGAGTTAGGGTTGTGATCAACCAGTCAGTTGTCCCTGTGGATTGGAGTCTTCACTCAAAGATCAGAGTTGTCTTTCTACTATTTGCTGTGTAAGGTTATATCCTTTATACTAAGTATGTTATATATTGAGCATTGTCTTTGGATATTACCCTTATTTGTAGCTACATGTGAGATTTGTTCTTAAAATCGGGTGCTACAGCCGGTGAGCCTTTGCCTGAACCACCACCACTCTGAACTCTGCCTAGAGCTGGAATGAGCCATCTCCCCTTTATCTCCTCCCTTCCCCTCTTATTCCCAGATTCATCCTATTTTCCCCAAATTGGGTGTCACCGCCGCCATGGAGCCCGAGCTCCAATTCATCCCTCTATAGCGCATCTCCAGCCAGGTTGGGAAGCAGGTGAGCACCCGAACCTTTCCTCTACCTCTTTCATCACTCCTAGCACCCTTCTTCTCTATGTTGTTGCCTGCTACCATGTAGCACCCGCCGATGAGCCATGGCTCCATGCTAGTGTCGCCGCCACCGAAAAGGAATGCCCAAGCATGTATCCATTCTCCACGCACCTGTAACCACCTCACACACACCCAACACATGCCTATGCACTCTGTGCGAGGGTGAGCACAGCACCGCGCCACCGCACCCACTACAATGAGCTCTCACCACCACCGTAAACCCGCTCCGCTGCCACCAACCCCACCACCAGTTGTGGCTCGGCCTACGGAGCACTGTCCGCCACGCTGTGACGAACTCTAGTCCAGGACATCACCGATGAGGCCAATTCCGATGAGGCCCATGCCTTGCTCTGCTTTTACCAGCCAGCCGGTGACCACCGTCCGAGCACCATCATCCTTCGTCCCTTCTTCTTCCTCTATCACGTGGGCCTAGGTCCAAAACGGCGTACTGCTCGTTTGAGGAGGAAGGCGAAGGATGGCCCACATGTCAGCAACACGTGTCACCGATGCCCTGACCCCACTTGTCAGACACACTAGTTCACGTACACAGTGCACAACATGCGGATATTTGCTAAGGTCACACGGGCAGTGTACACAGAGTGACGGAAAACCACTTTCCTTACATAGAAAAATTCCAAGAAAATTCCTATAAATACTAGAGGCACCCTAGAGCCTACCCACACATTTACCATGACTTTTCCATTCATCCAAATATCTCCAAAATTCCATAAATTTCCAAAACCCTATTTTTTAACTTCTAAAAATCATATATCCTCCATTCTAATTCCGTTTTTCGTAAAACCACCACCAAAATTCTTCTAAAATCAAACCCTATTTATTTTATCTAGTACCACCATATAGTTCGATGTTTGCTTTTGTGATTGCTTTTGTGGTTAGCGGTAGTCTTAATTATTAGCGACGACCAACAGAGGACGCTAAGTCCAGACTACGTTGAACCGGAAGGAGAGCACAACGAAGGCAAGTCCTAACTCCCCTTCTCCCACCACCATGTTTCACCTTTTCCATCATGAACCCACTACTTTCCACTTTACCTAACAAATAACTAATAAATCTGATTTATATAATCCGTATTATTTTATATAAATATTCATGAGGATGAATAATGTGAGATGTTGTGACTGGTTATGGCTATGTGATATATTGAAATTGTGACATGATATGAGCTCTTGTGATATATTTATAATATGAGCACTTGTGATATGATATAAATCTTTATAATATTCTATGGACTTTTAATCTAAGGATGAACTTAAGAACCAAACTATGTGAATGTGTATTTAGCAAACCCATTTTAGACCAGGGGCGAGTGAGGGGTAGTTTATGTGGTATAAACTACCTTGGTAGGATCGCCTAGTGAGGATTCTTGTTGGTAGATACTCACCTCGGTCGCATAAGGACCGGTTCATAGGCCATCTCGCCAAGCCTAATATTTTGTACAGCCACATGTCTATATGGGTAGACCGGATCTCACACCCTGTTAGATAGAAGTATAAATTCTATGAGGAGGCCGGCGTGGCAACGGACTATCAGGAGACGACACGGATGCTAGGTGATCTTCTATGATCTGGTCGGCATGGATGCTATGTGGTTGTCCATGTAAAATTGTTGTTGTGCCATGTGTGAGCACCTACATATATACTTATATCTATTGGATGCTGTGTGATCATCCAAGTTGTTATCTATTGGATGATAAGTGATCATCCAAGTCGTTTCTGGCCCCTAAGATGCCATGGTAGAATTATATGGAAATCTAAGGTTGAGTCTTTTGGGTATGGGATCTCGTTAGGCCTATTTCCACCACTAATCATGGTTGGGAATTACGCCTATCATGTGGGGAAAAGTGTACACACTCTGCAGAGCGTATTGAATCTATTCGAATAGCCACATCCTTGGAATGGGCAATCACTGGGATGAGGTCTCTTATGATTAGTCATCTTTTATTTATGTGAAATGGAGCTATGCTAATGTGATTATTTAAATAACTTGTGATACTAACCCGGGAACTGGCAAGAAGGGTAATGCTCTTCCAGGGCCCAAATATTATTTGCACTATATTACCATCCCCTTACCACCTCCACGAAAAAGCCTCCACCATCCACTCCACTGTACCCCAAGGTTAGAGCTTGCTAAGTACTTTATGTACTCATCTGTTGATGACTCACAGATATTGACCCCGAAGAGGACTACAACATCGACGAGGAGGCAGACCACGAGGACTAGGAGCCACGCGAAGATTTACGGATTTGCTAGGAGTCACTAGAACATAGGGTTTCGACCACGCTCAAGCTTGGCTGTGGATTAGAGTATCTCTATGTTGTAGTTTCCACTGTAGTATCTACCGCCCTGTTGTAATAAATTGCCGCTTCATGGCAGTAGAACCTCACTAGTTATGTAATGCCTATGGCTATGCCATTTGAACCTTAACTGTCGTAAGACCATATTTTGATTATCAATAAATCTCGGTATTTTATATTAAATCTATGTGCCCATTCTGTTATTTCTGTGCGTATTTGTGCATGATCCTGGCGCAAATACAAGTGCACTAGGACTCTCAAATTGAGGGCCGGACACCTTATCTCTCTTATGTTCTTGCTTTGTATTGCTCTATACTGGTTTGATGAAAATTTCTAGAGTTTGGTCCCGATCTACAAACTAGAGGCCCCGATCTATGAACTGGAGGTGGTACAAGGGCAAGGGAGTACCACATCATCTTCATCTACATCTTAGAAAGTGGGGTAAAACTCATATATGAATTTGGAGCTCTTTATCTCAAATTTCATAGCTTCCCTGTAGGGATCGGTACTACCGATGCTTAGTGCAATGCCCTAGAGTCCAAATGGCTCAGATCCACTCTGCATGCTGAGTAAACTACACCTACCACCATCCCACTTATGCTTTCGTCCTCGCTTTGCGTAAAAGGATTAACCTGAGGATGGTGGGATGGACTCTAGAAACCTTACATGTTGGTCTAACCCACTCTAAACAACCAAGGTGGAACTAAACCCCCACAATATCTCATTACCATGGACATGGGCCACTATGGGCTAAATTCCAAACTGGGCCAGTTTTTACATACACCCCCTCAAACAAACCGACGTCCTCGTCGGCCCAACACACCCACAACCGGGCAAACGATGACCAGGAATGTTCCCTCTTAGCGCACATGATCGTGCATCCAGTGCCAGCACATGTGTCATGTCATGCACCCTATAGGACCTACACACGCAATGAACTCATGTTCGGGCACCTGACCCGCACGCGCCCGTGGCCGCACAGGTCATCTCTGATACCATTTGTAACGCCCCTGAGTCCAAACGGCTCAGATCTACTCTACATGCTGAGCGAACCACACCTACCACCATCTCACTTACGCTTTCATCCTCGCTTTGTGTAAAAGGACTAACCTAGGGATGGTGGGATGGACTCTAGAAGCCTTATATGTTGGTCTAACCCACTCTAAACAACCAAGGTGGGACTAAACCCCCCACAATATCTTATTAACATGCACATGGGCTACTATGGGACAAATTCCAAACTAAGTCGGATGTCACACTTAGCATACTACCGACAAACGTTGGTACTACCGATTAAAGTTGGTACTACTGACAGTTGTTGACTTGCTGCGTTGAATTTGTGTTGATGATTTTTCTAGGCCCATTCACCCCTCCTCTAGGCGACATCAAGGTCCTTTCAAAATACTTACCAAAATGAGGAATATAAAAAATTCAACATATATAATACACAAGGACAAAAACATTAATAGAAATGCTTACTAAAATGAGGAATACCTAATGTATGTTAAAATGACATATTTCGTCAAGTCTACAATTTTTCTTCTCACTTGCAATTTGCAACTCCTGACCGTATAATCTACCTTTGGTCAAGAAAACAGTACTCCATGTTCGCGCATGGGCCACCTGGCTAGTTTAATTGAAAAGAAGAGAGTTGGTGAGCAATCAATTGAAATATATATCTCCTATTCTTGAAAGAAATAGATAAATCCACTTGTCTAAATAAAAAAGGAAGAAACCGATTTATACTATCATACGTCGGGAATGAAATGTAGCCCATAGAACATGGGAGCAGCTTGAGGATGCATGCGCATAGTGATCCCTCTCCCTTTTTGTGACTTAATTCCCTCTCCCTTTAATACTCTAATTTTAGCACATAGTGGACCACGTGGGTGGAAAGTCCCACCTCATTTGTGTTAATTTGTTCGGGCAACAATTAAATTATACCTATAGATTAACTCTATTATATGAATTGAGGATGAAAATGTAAGAGAAATAATGTTACATATAAGCGAGCTCATTCTACATAGGAGCAAGGCCATAAGTAGATTTTACACGGGTTTAAGCTTCATGTTTTGGGCGAGCAGTTTTACGAAATGAGGGGGTCACACATGATGCACACTCGCATGTTAATATTGTTGTCATTTTTTTTGATAAGTCGATGGGGGGAGAAACACCACCACCCCCGACCCACCCACCCACTATAACACCCCAGGTGTTTGTCACCAGTTAAGTAATGGGTTTGAGCTCAAACATGACATGTTAAGTGGTGATGAAGGTGTCAAGATCAAATCTATAAGAGTGAGCTCCAACTTAAACTTGGACAACACACCCTTACTTATATGTGTACCCTTATTAATATTATGCAAGAGTAATGTTAAACATGCTTATTTCATGTACATTACATCAACATGCAACCATCTTGACCAGTGGAAAAGTTTCATGAAGTTTGGAATCAAGAAGTCACATGAAATGATAAGTTATAATCTTTCTTGGATTGCTTTATTAAGTAAATGGGAATATGAGATGTCGACCAAACCTTTCTACCTTGCCCAAATGACTCTAATTGAACTCTACAACAAAAGTCATGAAGGGTTCATACTGAGCAAAAGTCAAGAAAATGCCTCAATCGGTCTAAAACTCTAATTTAAGCTTTACCATGATGCTATTTTGACCTGTGTTGACCAATCACTTACATTGCTTGCATGGAGTTGCACATTAAATAAAAATTGAAGCTTGAGTGGAGTAGAACAAACTTTGTTTTTGGACCAAGAGCCAGATCAACATGGAACTAAGTCAAACAGAGGCTTGAAGATTAAATCAGCTGCTGTCTTAGGCTCCCGGTAAATTTTTCTGTCCCTGAAGTGACAGCAGCAAGTTAACTTCTTCGCGACATTTTATCGTCTAAATTCATGTGTTAGCTCACTTGGATTCCTTAATATGAGTTGAAGTACTATCCATGGAGATGACAAAAAAATAAGTTTCATCAAGTCTGGATCCAGTTTGGACCTTCAAAATTAGCTCCCAAAACGGCTACTTGCACTAAACTTCCTTGCCGATGCCTGAATGTTCTAAGTGTGGGATTTAGTTTCATGTACCCCTCTTTGGAGCGCTAGTTCTCTCTAACTAATCCGAGTTAGACCAACTCTTTTAAGCAAACTTGTAGTAGTCATGTAGCCCTACAAAGTTTACCACAGTTCCTTAAGCTAAGACTCCATGGTTTAGGAGTCAGAAGGGGGAGAAGAATGCAGTTTCAGTCAGCCTGTAACTGAACTATAGAATTTGGTTTTGAGGAACCCTCCTTTGAAGATCCATATATCCAAATCTAGGCCGAGTTAGCTCTAGATGCTTAAAGCAATCTTGTTCACCTCACAAAGATCTACAACTTTGCCTCTTGTGCCGTGATCATAGGATAGCCAGATCGGAGGATAAGGAAGGTTGAAGATGGAGTTTCAATTGTATTTTTGAGGTGGTATTGTCAGCTCCTTAGCTGATTTCAAACTGGAGCCCGTCATGGCGGACCGAGCGCAGGATGCCGCAGCCGCATGGCCCTCGTGCTTGTTCGCATGACCGCCACCTCGCCCACCCCCACAATGTGAAGATGCCGAGCTGCCCTAACGCCCCTCAGTTGCCTCCCCACACCCTCTCTGCCACTCCCTCATCTCGCTGCTCTATGCTAGCGCCATCGCCACCGTGGGCAGAGCCACTCGTCAACCCGCCCATAGCTTCGGGCTCGTAGCCCGAGCCAGGCCGCCACCAGCCCTGCGACCTCCCTCTCCGCCTTGCACATGCTTGCTAGAAGCATCTTGCTGCTGTTGCCACTTCCTTTGCCTTCGCCGTTGCCGCTGCCTTTGCCCTCGCACGTGGCCAAAACTAGTTGTTCTCATATGGCACTAAAAATAGCATATATATTGCATTATATACATAGAGGATGAAAGTTTGCTAATAGATCTATGTAGTTATTGTCCAATGATTCTTCTCATAGATATTAGTATGTTCTGTGATTGTTTGAATATGGTCACAAGCTATTTAGAGTAGCATGTATGTCAAGAACATGTTAGTTTGTAGCAACTAAATATGAGATGAATGTGGTATGCCTCAGCTGTCTAGACTGTAGGTATAGTTTTGGTTGTGCAATTAGTTTCGTGATGCAAATGATGTTTTCTGGGAATATGGCGAATACCAAAGTTGTAGGTAACTTCATAATCTAGCTTGTGTTAAATTTTCATGACCATAGGCCTGATAATTTAGGAGCTATAGATTTTATATTTTCCCTGTTAGGTTTTGCATGCTCTCTGTTCAGATATGAATGATTGTGTTGTTTGACTTTGCTAAGATTTTAATCATGTCTTGGAGATAATAGAAGAAGTTTAGTGATTTTCATGAGCTTTCCAAATTATTAAAGATCACCCCTTTTGGTGGTTTAATCTCCAGTTATGAGCTTGTGAAGTGGAGTGACACATTATGTCCTAATCTGGATAGAGATGTTTCTTTGTGATGTTTGACCTGGTTACCTTTGGAATTAGCTTGTGGTGTTTATAAAAAAGTTGTGCATGGTTTGCTAAGATTTCCAAAAAGTCTATAACCACCTTGTTGTGAAAGCTAGAACTCAACTTATTGTTGTCTGAAGTTGCATGTCAGATTCTATCCATGTTTTGGACAGAATTATAGCTTTGTGTGTTTAAGGCCAAATGATTGTTGAATCACCTAAAGATGATAATAAGAAAGTTGTAGATAACTTAATAATATTTCTATAAAGTTAAGGATCATGCTTGTTGGATGATTAGAACTCCAGTTATATATTTCTGAATTTGATGTCAGTTTTCTGTCCTTATCGGTATAGACCTAAGATGTTAGCATATTTAATCATGTTAACCTATGAGTTAGCTTTTGGAATGAATAACAAAGTGTAGACAATTTCATTAGCTTTCCAGAAAGTCCAAGATCACTTTTATTGAATGATTGTAACTCTAGTTATGGTTCAAACACGTGACTGTTGTTCTGCTGTCCAAATTCTGTGTATGCACTTAAGTTGATTGCCATTCTTGATGTTGCTGGTGCATGCTCTAAATTATGTAGCCCTAGTTACTTAGTTGAATGACTTGCTCTCTAGTGCTTAAATCATTATGATGTGACCATTCTTCATATTCATGCACTTGCATCTTGTATCTCATCAAGGTACACTATATGCACCACGTGAAGGACGTGATGTTAGAGCCGAACCCAAAGATGGAATTTGGTGAATCCAGAAGATGGAAGTACTAATCAAGTGCTGAGATGGGAGATGCTCGCCAAGCGAGTGTCATCTAACAAACACTGACCTAGTGTTGGATCCCAGGCAAGCCCTGGAGCATTCCAAGCCTCCTATGTTTTCAAACAATCAACTTGAGTCCTTTTATGTTGATGCATTAAGTACTAGGAGTTGATTGGAACCACTTGCTGCATATATCTTCCTTGTCCAAAAATATACCTTGAACCCGATGTAGGTCTAGGATTGAATGTATGCTTAGCAATGCTTAGACCGGTAGAAGTCAGGTGATTTCCTGTCACCTGCGATATATAGGTGGATACCAAAGCATGGTTGGCTATATTTGCTATCGTAAAAATTACCATGTGTTGATAAATAAAAGGAGACCAGGCGGGATTGTGATAGAGAAGCAACAAGGCATGGAGGTCTTGGTGCCTATTTATCCCCGTCTATGTCGGTTAAGGACCGATGCGCTGTGCGTCCTCATGTCATGTTGAACTCATGCCTAGCACTTAGTTGGCCGGATAACTCATTCCGACCATGAAGCCGAGTAGCTCAACTCAAGCCGGAACCCGGTAAGTGAAAGTGCGCACCCTGGTTCGTAGTATGGATGTGCGGAGAGCCAATGTTGTGAGTCCAAGGGCGGGTTCGAGTCCCAATCTTCCTGGCAAATTGGTAGAATCCCTAAGGGTGTGGCGCTAATCGGACCCATGAAGTTGGTTCCTGAGTTGTACCAAAGGTGACCCGATGCGACCCTGATGGGGGAAGTATGGGTTTGTGTTAGGAATAATTTCCCAGCTGAGTAGGAATCGATTTGAATCACCGTCTCTACCGGATAGTGAGAACTTGACTGAGCAGCGGCAACATAGCATTAATTAATGGAATTTGATGGTTATTATTAATGAGGAAATGTTACACTGGCTATGGTTACTATTGCATGTTACTAAATGATATTCCACATGTTTAGCATAGGGTAGTTGCTAATCTAGAGATGAATAGCTATAATTAACTTGGTTACCGAATTGTAAAATGTATAGCTCAACTAGTGGCTTTTATGCAAAAAGTTTGTCAAACTAGCTCCACCTATAAAGCCTTGCATACTCTTTGGTGTTACTTTATTTCTAGTTTATGATGGGTAAGTCTAGCTGAGTACATTCGACTACTCAGGGTTTATCCCACCATGTTGTTTTCACTAATCGGTTTTGAAATACAAACTTATATTATTATTTGTGAACTCATTGTAAACATTATTTTCGTTGCAACTCTGTGTATATGATGTGTATTTGCTTAATCATGCGATATTGGTTATGATGTTGATTTACCGATGTTCTTCGTGACACTCGGCGGACTACCGGGTTTATATAAGTGAAAGTATGCGCGCGTTAACGTGTTAAACGGGAACAGTCATATATGATGTTGCCCGCTTGCTGTTGTCGGGCCAGCTATGTACACGCAGTTAAGCTCTCGCTTGCATTGTGAGTTGAACACGTGATGGTGGTACACATGTTTGGGACTGCATGGTGCCCAAGAGGTAAAAATGAGCAACTAATCACTAGAATTTTGTTTTGACCTTGGTGCCAGTGCACTCGGCTGGCCCTAATGTTGCTTCACCCCTGGTTTCCTAGTTAGTTACAAAGATTTATCTTAATAAGATTATATGCACATATCGATTTATATCTATATCTACTCATGTCTTGTCCACCAAATTCTGTGAGGTACCCTCGGGCCATCTATCTCCTCTCCTGATCACTCTGCTTGGCTGGGCTCACCCCCTAGGGTGCGGGCTTTTGGTATTGATGAGGATACCTAGGGGTCCCTGTATTCGTCACTTAATATTACTAATTAGAGACCTCCATGTTCATACTCACAAAATACACTAGAAAAAATAAATCCTAGAAATTCTTACAAAAATAAAGAAAATCTAGCAATCAATTCGGTAGACTCTAATAATACATTGATAATAAGAGTCATTAGATATATTTTATTTTTTCTAAAAACTAGCCACCTCTACCATTAATAAAAACAACATATATAATAACCCCTAAATCTACATCTAAATTATCCACCTATACCATTATAAAACATAATCTTAAGTACCAACCTAAATTTGTATTTGAACTATCCACCATGCCATTTTGATAGATAAACTAAGCAAACCCTTAAATTGGTATCTCATCATTTCTGCCACTTTTAAAATAAACTACAATATCCCCCTCAAATCTAAGTATAAATCAACAACATATGCTAATATATGGAAAATTTTGTAAATAACCACAAATACCACATATATATGTTCCTAAATTACATATTTCTTTTATACTAATACTATAAATAAAACTAATTTAAAGTATGCATGCATTTATTTTAACTGGAACATTATGACGCGCACACACATTGATGGTATCATTTTAAGCACTATATAAATAACTATAAAATGACGCAAATATATGTTTTAAAATTACCCACTTCTATTATTATTAATACATAAAAACTAACTTTAAATAATTATAAAATTCATGCATATATTATAACTCAAATTTCTTGACATATCTATCTATATTGATGGACACTGTAAGCACTGTGTTTTTCTTAGAAAAAAACTAACATGACACATATAATTCTTTGATAAGGAAAAATTCAATTAGCAAAATAGAGGAGGTTAGTGCATACCACCGGATAAAAATTAACCTATAACACTTATGTCTCCAACCATACGTAGTAGTTGATAAGTTTATCACCACCGGATAAAAATTACAGAGATATATACACATATTGCGTTGGAAAATGAACTAAAGGATAGCGCAAAGATAACTGCTATTTATTTGTTGAGGTATTAAACATGATATTATAAAGAGTCTAACCCGTGCAGAAGCACGCGGGTATATAGATGGACTCGCATGCAAGGACCAGAAACCCTCGGCAAAGGCTTTGCCGAGGGCTGTCCTCGGCAAAGACCCCTCGGGGAATTTTTAGACGGCGAAGGGGTCTTTGCCGAGGGCCCTTTATCGGGCACTCGGCAAAGCCTTTGCCGAGGGCCAGGACGGCCCTCGGCAAAGAAAATAAGCCGTCACGCGCCGGCGCCGTTGGCGGTTTCTTTGCCGAGGGCCGACCCTCGGCAAAGAAATGGTTTTTTTTTTGAATTTTTTTTGTCAAGGGCCGGCCCTCGGCAAATAAATTTTTTTATTTTTTTTAAAAATCTTTGCCGAGGGCCTCCTCGCTGGCCCTCGGCAAAGAAATTTTCAGGATTTTTCCCAAAAAAATCTTTGCCGAAGGCTATTGCCAAGGCCCTCGGCAAAAGTTTTTTTTTAAAAAAAATTGTTTGCTGAGGGCCGGCCCTCGGTAAAGAAATAGTTTTTTTTTGAATTTTTTTTAAAAAAAAAACCTTTGCCGAGGGCCTGCTCCCTGGCCCTCGGCAAAGAAATTTTCAGGATTTTTCCAAAAAAATCTTTGCCGAGGGCTATTGTTAGGGCCCTCGGCAAAGGACCCTTCTTTGCCGAGGGCCTTAGTCATTGCCCTCGGCAAAGAGGCAGAAATTTAAATTTTTTTTTGTTTTTTGCATTCCATCGACACAAGCATTTCATATATATATCACACAGAACCCATTTTCTCACAATATATCACAACCGTAATTGTGAACCATAAATCACAATATATTACAACGACAAGTCACATGTTCATCATCATTCACATGTTTATTATGACAAGTTAATGAAATCCAAGCACAAGTCACAACCATAAATCACAAATCATGCTAATGTCCAACCACATCACCTAGCACGAGTCATCATCAAGCTAGCCTATGAGACGATGGTGAAGGAAAAGCAGGATCACCCGGTGACGCACTAGCGGGTTGATTGGAACCCGCGGACGGAAGCTGCACAAAGGAGCAGAGATTGCATGTGTGAGTAATCCGGGAAAACAGTTTTGGAACTTAGAGATTGCATCTAGTAATCTAGGAATACAAAAAGATTAGACTCAATTGAAAATTTCGGCAGCACCTCCCCTGCATGGGGAGGTTTCCAAAACCTGCAAGAAACGACGGCACGAACGCCGACATCCACAATGGCACGAACGCCGACATCCACAACGGCACAAAGGCCGACATACATGCAAAGCACAAGCGAAAAGTGAATTTTCATACTTACAGGAGTAGCTGCAGGAGTAGAAGGTGGAGGAGCTGAAAACTGCACAGGTACACCCTTCTGGGCCTGCAGCGGCCTCGAATGCGACCTTCTAGGCCTGCAGCTGTGCGGTCAGCTCCGTGTTCTGCTCTTGACTTTGCCTTCTTGTTTCTTGTAGCTCGGCCTGCAATATTTCACTCCAATGTATCAGTAATGCAAATCTAATTTAGGTGTGTAAATATCTACATACGACGAGTAAAACAGGAATTACCTGGAGTGCTTGGACCTGCTACAGTGCTGGAGAAGGCCGTGGACATATGGGCTGGCTGGAGCTCATGCTCCGTGCTTAGATAGCGTCGAGGGAGGGAACAGTGGTGGAGTCGATGGCGTCGTCTGCAATCCACAGCCGCCCATGCTTCTTGCCTCCTCCAAGCCTCATGATCGCCTCTGCATCAATGGGCTCAGTGCGCACATTGTAATCTTCCCCATAGATCTCCCTTACCGTTGACGTGTACTCTTGGACTTTAGTGTACACGTTCGGGTCGGAGTACGCCTGGGGCGGGGCAGCCGGGTCGAAGGAGACAGAGGACGACGCCCTGCCCATGTGGGACGTAGCCCACGTAGAGAACTCCGAGACCTCCTCGCCCAGGTGCGCAGCCTCCTACGAGAAAGACGGGAAGATGGTGAGAAATCAAGCAGAATTGAGCGTCAAAATAAATGAAAGAAATCACTTACGTATGCTTGTTTGTATCCGGGGAGGCTACGGCTGCCTTGATGGTGAGTTGGACCTTACCTCATCAGACACTGTTCCCGATGCCTCTCGTGCATGTCAACAAAGTCCTGTGATAACCACTTGTCCACGATCATGGCCCAGCACTCGGGATACGATCGGCACCACCAGGGAATCACCTACAAGTCATCGAGTATTTGACATATAAGAAGATGAAATTGAACCTACTTAATATCAAAACGAATCATTATGAATGTTATTCGCCTACCTCAAGGTACTGGTCCCGGGTCAGCATAATCCGTCTTGCTTGAGGCTTGGGGAGGGACTGCCTAAGTACCGACCTATAGTAGTCTATGTGGGCCTTTACGCACCCATGGTGGTGCATCTCGGTGACGTACTTCCTACAAGCTACGGCAGCCACCCGATCCGCCTGGGCCTCAAGTCCTTCTTCGGCCTTGAAATATTTCTGCATACAAAACCGATGTATCCATTCATTATTTCAATAAAAGATTTAACCAATGAATGTGATGTATTAAGCAATGTTGTGCGAGAGAGACTTACCCAAAACTCCGCTAATACTCGCTCCTGCTTGTTGCGGTAAGTGTCATCCGTGACCAGCGCGTACCTGTCCTAGTTGGAGGCCAGCTCCCGCACCACCGGCTCTACGGACAGTTGCACAATGCTGGGGTACCATTTCCTGCACAAAACACCAAGGATGCTCGCGGGGGTGCGTGCTGGAGTACCCGACAAAACCAACCAGGCCCTGCACAAGTGATTAAAAAAATTTATCAGTTTCTCTTAAGATTTCCAACATATCTTATGAAGTAGTTGTGATAACATCCATAGTTACTTACCTCTTTGCCATAGGCCAAATCACTAGGCGGTTGTGAGGAAGCAGAAGCGGAGGGAGGCTCGTGGGACCTCGCTCGTAGAGAGTCCGGGTAGCGGTACCCTCTCCCTCGCCCTCAAGCGCCTCGCCTCCCTCACCCTCAAGCGCCTCGCCTCCCTCGCCCTCGAGCGCCTCATATCCCTCGCTCGTCTGCTGACCCCTCTCGTCCTCCGACGAGGACGTGGCCATGGCCATCACGTGCTCCTCCTCCAGCACCTCGTCACGTGTCGAGGGAGGAGACCGCTGCCTCCTGTGGCGGCTGCCCCTGGTCCTCCTCTCGTCACCTCCTATGGACGCTGCCCCGGACGACGACCCCTCACCTCGAAGGAGAGGGCGGTCTCTCCCGTAAACCGAGGGCGTGTCACAGCATGGATGTCTGCTCGCCATCTTTGTCCAATCACCTGCAATCACAAAGAATGAACAAGACTAATTAGTACATATATTAGAAATAGATTCAAAATATATAAACAAAACACAAATTAAAAAACCATAGTATTACATGTATTAGGAATAATCTTCATGATTGGGATCATAGGTCTCATCATCACTGTCAAAATTGTCCAAATGGGCAACACTATCCGAAGGTTCTATGTTGTCATCGTCGTCATTGCCTAGAAGTAATCGCTCAAGCATTGCTATGTCCTTGGCATTTACCACCACATCTCCATCGACCTCATCATCAACTGTTTCGTTGTCTACTTCCATTTCGATTGCTTTGGGTAAGACTATCTCAAATGTGCCTGGTAGCCCATCTTCTTGATAGAACTGTCCATCATATGTGTTTGCGTTGAAGTTGTAATCATCATCGTTTGGGGCAGGTAGTTTACCATGTGGAGATACCTAGTGCACAATAGCCCAACCCTTAAGATCCTCTTTGTCTTGGTTGGCGTATCGAGTATAATACACCTACATGGCCTGTTGAGCCACAATGTAGACATCTTTTCCAGGATAGATGGAATCTTCTCGAATCTCGACTAGCCCAAGATGAGGGGTTCATCTCGTTGATCGAGGATTAAACCAGTGGCATTTGAACATGACAGGTTTAAGAGGTTCGTCTCCATGAAATGAGAGTTCATAGATTTCCTCAACTCTACCATGATACTCGAGGCCATCAGTGCCGGGCGTACAAACTCCGCTATTTGTGTTTTTTCGTTTGGTCCGAATCTGCTCGTAACTTGTTGTGTGGAAGCGATATCCATTCACGTCATAGCCGGTAAATGACTTCACCCTAACGTCACAGCCGTTTGCAACCTGTTTCAACTCATCACTCATGGACGAATCGGTCTGGGCCTACAAGGTGAAGCATGATAGATCGTTATATTAATCAAACGTACGATCACCTTGGACGATCGAACGTATGAGCTAAATTGGACATTACCTTTTGTTTGAACCAAGAAATGAAATCAGGCCTCCCCGCTCCCGCACCCCATGAAACAAGGGTGTCTTGTTCATGCGAGGTAGGATCCCTTGATTGATGCCAGAATTCACGAACAAATTCCCTGTCCGAACGAGAATCAATGGGGTTGGATGCAGAATAGTGATGGCATATTGAAATAAGTTCGTTGAAAACTTACTTGATGAATGGTTGCACCTCGGTAAGGTTATTCAACATATATAGCATGATACTGCGCCACTCTTCATTTCTCAATAGCTTTGGGGTTGATCCACTTGCGCTGCCGAGTTGGCCTTGGAAAAGGCTCAGGGTCGATTCATTTTCGCCAGTATTGTAACGAGGGGGTGGATTATGATTGCTAGGAAGGTTCGGCTTGTAGTATAGCGTTGTGAAGTTTGCCACCTCCTCCCGAAGGCATGCCTCTGCAATGGAAGCCTCAATTCTGGCTTTATTTGTACATTTTTTGCGAAGAGTCTTTAGATATCTCTCGATTGGATAGCACTAACAGGCCTGCATGGGCCCCCCAAACGTGCCTTGGACGGGAGGTGCATAATCAGATGTTGCATCGGCAAGAAGAAGCCGGGTGGAAAGATCTTCTCCAGCTTACAGAGCAACACAGGTGCTGCTTTTTCCAAGTCCTGAGCGACGGTCCGAGATATCTCCTTGGCACAAAGCTAGCGGAAGAAAAAGCTCAACTCTGCCAGCACTTGCTAGACATGCTCAGGGGCATAGCCTCGAACCATCGCCAGAAGAAGCCGCTCAATCCATATGTGGTAGTCATGACTCTTCATCCCGTTGACTCGCAGAGTGCCTAAGTTCAATCCCCTGCTAAGATTCGTTGCATATCCATCTGGAAACATTAACATCTGGATCCATTTTAGTACCTCTCTCCTTTGATCGATTTGCAAGACAAAATTGACCTTAGGCCTTTTCCAGTTCTTGTTTCGGCCACTAGGAGGCTGCATCGCTTGATTCGGTCTATCGCACAACATCGCTAGGTCCACTCTAGCCTTAACGTTGTCCTTAGACTTGTCAGTGTCCATGAGAGTTCCCCAAAGTGCCTCAGCGATATTCTTTTCAGTGTGCATTACATCAATGTTATGTGGTAGAAGAAGGTCATCGAAATAGGAGAGCCTCGTCAAGCCGTATTTATGAGTCCACATATGTTCCTCACCATATCCCACAAAACCACCTTCTTCATTGGGCATGAGAGCATCTATCTAAACACGAACCTCGGCACCAGTCCTCAAGTGCAGTTTAGGGTCTATCACTTTGACACCTTTTGTAAAGCTCTTGATGTCTTCTCTAAATTCATGGTCTAGAGGGAGGAACTGACGATGCTGGTCGAACAATGAATACTTTCCACCCTTCTTCAATCAAATGAACCTCACAGCTTCCTTGCATACTGGGCATGGGAACTTCCCGTGAACACACCAGGCGGCAAATAACCCATACGCCAGGAAGTCATGCAGGGAGTAGTGGTACCAAATGTGCATTTTGAAGCTTGTCTTTGTAGCTCGATCGTATGTCCATACCCCCTTCTCCCAAGCATGGATCAATTCATCAATCACAGGCTCCATGAACACACCCATATTACTCCCCAGGTGTCTAGGAATTATCAACGACAAGAATACGTTATGCCATTGAAAGGAGATGCCGGGAGGGAGATTGAGGGGGATAACAAAAACGGGCCAGCATGTGTATAGGGCAGCCATCATTCCATAAGGATTGAACCCATCTGTTGCCAGTGCGACACGTACATTACGGGCCTCAGCTACTTCATCATGATGTTTGTCATTGAAATACGTCCATGCTTTAGCATCAGACGGATGTACCATCTTCCCAGGATTGTACCGTTTGCCATCTTTGTGCCATGTCATCTGTTTCGCGGATTCCTCAGTCATGAATAGCCGTTGGATCCTCGGTAGGAAAGGAAGGTGCCGTAGCACTCTCGCGGGGATCGGAAGCTGCTTCTTCTGACCATCACCAGAGTCTACCTCCAGGTATCTGGAGGATTTACACTTCGGACAATAATTTGTATCCTTGTGTTCTTTCCTAAATAGGACGCACCCCTTCAGACAAACATGTATCTTGTCATACGGCATCTTAAGCATACGAAGGAGTTTCTCTGTCTCGTACAAGTTCATCGGCAAAGTGTGCTTCTCCGGTTGCATGGTGCCAAACACGGCCAACATCTTATCGAAGCCTTCTCGACTCAGGTTTAACTTGGCCTTCAACCCCATTACGCGTCCAATCGCATCCAGCTGAGAAATCATTGTACGCTCGTGAAGGGGTTTCTGTGCCAAGTCCAACATTTTGTAGAAGTCCTTTGCGGATTCCTCCATCTCCTCCTTCTCATGTCGTTCAGCGAAGTGAGCTTGGTGGGCATCATCTAGCATGTCTGCTACCCCAGCATCATCATCAAAAGCCTCTAGGCGTGGTCTCACCACCTCCGCTCTTATACGATCTGCTTCACCATGGTAGATCCACTGCTGGTAGCCAGGCGTATAACCATTGAACACAAGATGTCTACCCATGGTCTTCTCGTCTACTTTTCTCCTGTTGTCACATTTGTTGCAGGGACACCAAACTAGAGAATGTCCTCTTGCTCCTGGGCCAAATGCATGTTTCAAGAAACCATCTGTCCCCTTCACCCATTCATAGTCGTAGTCACTTCCGCTTCTCCAGCCCGTGTACATCCACTGACGGTCCTCCATCCTTTAACATTTATAGCATAGAGTATTGTGACCATCAATTGCATCTACGTGGTGTTCCTACTGTCTAATAGGTGAGGATAGGTCCTAATCCCAAACGTGGATGCGTAGATGAGGTCAGTTTCCATGCTCCGCTCCTCTCCGAGATAGAATTTTGGCAGCACCTCCCCGTTGTTCTCTCGATACACGTCCTGCAAGAGAGAGTGTGTATCTGGAGAACAACAGGGAGGTGTTGCCGAAACTCCTTCTCGGACTAGAGCAGACCATGGAAACTAACCCATCTACGCATCCACAGGCTGTCCAAAAAACGTGGACAATCCGAAACAGATACGGTCGCAGATACGCAAAGATCCACATACCTATGACCGTATCTCTTTCGGACGGGAGACGCCTAACTGGGTTACGCATGGGCTACGACAGACATGCGGAAAAAGAGGTTAATTATACCTAGGGTGTCGGTGAAGTAAGGCTAGCGGGGCAGTGGTGAATCGACGCAGTGGCGAGGTGACGCAGTGCAGGCAGAACCACGACATCGACGAAGACGATCGGGGTCCTCTGGGTCCCCTTCGACGTACTCTTCTCCTGCATAAAAAGACAATAGGTTATTGTTTGTTCAAAATTTCGACAGCACCTCCCCTGCACGGGGAGGTTTCCAAAACCTACAAAAAAACGACATGATGGCCGACATTCACAACGGCACGAAGGTCGACAACCACAACGGCACGAAGGCCCTCATATCAACTTATGGCACGAAGGCCCACACAACCACATACGGCACAAAGGCCGACAACGAGAGTTTTACCTAGGGTTGCGATGGAGTCGGGCGTCGCGGTGCAGGGGTCACTTTCTTCTCCGGCGAGGTCGAGCGGCGTTGGAGTACTCCTCTCCCCCTCTTCCCTTTCTTCTCTTCTTTTCCTCTTCTTCTCCTTCTCTTCCCCTTCCTCCTCCTCTTCTTCTCCTTTCTTCCCCTTCCTCCTTCTCCTCTTCTCCTTCTCTTCTTCCTCCAACTTCACCCTCTGCCTCCTCCCCTCCAACAGCAGCCGGCGACGGGGGCGGCCTGGGGGCTGGGGTCGGGGCGGGAAGGCCAGTGAGGGGGGGCCACCGGAGGGCCGGCCGAGGCGGCCGACCTCCCCTTGCTCGACGGAGACGAGGAAGGGAGGCAGGGCGCGACCTCGGCCGCCACTAGGCGTGGTGGGAAAGGAGCGAGGGGGAGGGGGAGAGAGGGGAGGAGAGAGAGGGGGGGGGGGGGCAGAGAAGGGGGAAAGGAGAGGAGAGGAAGGAGAGACGGAAGAGGGTCGAGGGAAGGAGAAGGGGTGGGGAGGAGAGGCCCGGAGAAAGGGGAGGAAAAAGGAGTAGGAGGGGAGAGAGACGGAGGGGGGGTGAAATGGAGGAGGAGGTGGAGGAGAGGGGGACGGAGGGGACTGGAGGGAGAGAGGGAAGGGGGGGAGAGAGGGGAGGAAGGGATAGGGAAGGAGAGGCGGAAGAAGAGGGAGAGGGGCGGAGGGTGCGTGAGCGGCGGTGGTGGTTGACGCGCGGGGCGGAGCGGAGGGGCGCGTGGGGAGGGAGATGTGTCGATGCGGCGGGGCGCGCTGGGTGGCCGAGCGCGGGGTGGTGGGGCGCGCAGGGTGGCCAGGCGCGTAGCGGCAGGCGCGCGGCAGCGGGGTGCACGGCGCCGGTGGTGGAGGCGCGGGGCGACCGGGGTGCACACGCGTCGGTGGGGCGCGCGGCGGCGGGGTGCACGGCGGCGGTGGTGGAGGCGCGGGGCGGCCGGGGTGCGCGCGTGGCGGTGGGGCGCGCGGGGCGGCCGGGCTCGGGGCAGCCGGCGCGTGCAGCAGCGGGCGCACGGCGGCGGGGTGCGCGGCGGCGGTGGTGGACGCGCGGGGGCCGGCCGCGAGCGGGCGCGTGGGGAGGGAGATGTGGTCGATCGGGATTTTTTTTGACAAGATTTCGATCGAGAATTTGGGCTGGTGGCCCGATTTAGATTTGGGCCCTTTGCCGAGGGCCCAGATCCAGGGCCCTCGGCAAAGATTTTTTTATTTTTTTTAAGAAATTATTTGCCGAGGGCCACGGGCCAGGCCCTCGGTAAAGGGCCCTCGGCAATTTTTTTTTGGTTTTTTTAGCCCAGTTTTTTTGTGGTGCTACAATACATTGTTTTGAACTCAATTTTAAAATTTGGGCCAATTTTGACTTTTTTGTATATTTCCTTAATTTATTTTGATTCTTTGATTTTTTCGAATATGTGAAATTTGAATTGCAGGTGCATGGAATATTGCAATGTAGTGTTTCGAAAAATGTTATTCATATTAATTGGTGCATGTTGAGTCCCTATCTACGAACTCGCATCAAATTCCGTGCATCTTCTTCGCGTAACATGACGACCGACTTGCCGAAAAAGTGTTTTAAAATTATATAAAATCCATACGAAGTCTGAAAATCACGAAACTTGGCGAGATGTCATGTTATCGCATGTGTAGGCTGTGGTAAAAAATTGAGAAGGTTTCGAGCGAGTTGCGACGTCGGATGCCTGAAACCCAGACATGACCATAGTGGAGATGTCTGGGTTTCAGGCATCCGACATCGCAACTCGCTCGAAACCTTCTCAATTTTTTACCACAGCCTACACATGCGATCAAATGATATCTCGCCAAGTTTCGTGATTTTCGGACTTCGTATGAATTTTATATAATTTTAAAACACTTTTCCGGCAAGTCGGTCGTCATGTTACGCGAAGAAGATGCGTGAAATTTGATGCGAGTTCGTGGATACAACATGCACCAATTAACATGAATAACATTTTTCGAAACACTACATTGTAATATTCCATGCACCTGCAGTTCAAATTTGACATATTCGAAAAAAATCAAAGAATCAAAATAAATTAAGGAAATATACAAAAAAAAGTCAAAATTGGCCCAAATTTTAAAATTGAGTTCAAAACAATGTATTGTAGCACCACAAAAAAACTGGGCTAAAAAAACCCAAAAAAATTATTTGCCGAGGGCCTAGCCTGGCCCTCGGCAAAGGGCTTCTTTGCCGAGGGCATCGCCTCGGGCCCTCGGCAAAGGGCTTCTTTGCCAAGGGCCTCGCCTCGGGCCCTCGGCAAAGATGATTTATAAAAAAAAATTAGCCGAAAAACTGGTTCAAAAAAAATCTTTGCCGAGGGCCTGGTGTAGGGCCCTCGGCAAAGACTTTTTTAAAAAAAATTGCCGAAAAACTGGTTTCACAGAAAAAAAAACCTTTACCGAGGGCCTAATGGGTGGCCCTCGGCAAAGCTTGACGGGAATGGCCGCTGTGACCCAACGGGCCTAATTTGCCGAGGGCATCTTTGCCGAGGGCCGTGGCCCTCGGCAAAGATTTTATTTGCCGTGGGCCTGTCTTTGCCGAGGGTCGTACCCTCGGCAAAGGCCTCTTTGCCGAGGGCGGGCCTCTTTGCCGAGGGCCATTCTTTGCCGAGGGCTCCTGTGGCTGGCTCTCGGCAAAAAGTGTCTTTGCCGAGTGTCCGAGATTTGGCCCTCGGCAAAGCACGCGTTTCCAGTAGTGCATACTCTTTGGTGTTACTTTATTTCTGGTTTATGATGGGTAAGTCTAGCTGAGTACATTCGACTACACAGGGTTTATCCCACCATGTTGCAGGTGAAGTTCTCAACCTGCTAAAGATGGTGGCTAACCGCCGTGGGCTTGGTGACTCTATATTTATTTCTCATCTATATGCTTTTATCAGAGGATGTCACTTATGTTAGCAATGTATTTGGAACTTATATTATTGTAATCATTGAAAATTATGTTGTTTTCACTAATCGGTTTTGAAACCCAAACTTGTATTATTATTTGTGAACTCATTGTAAACATTATTTTTGTTGCAACTCTGTGTATATGATGTGTATTTGCTTAATCATGCGATCTTGGTTATGATGTTGATTTACCGATGTCCTTCGTGACACTCGGCGGACTACCGGGTTTATATAAGTGAAAGTATGCGCGCGTTAACGTGTTAAACGGGAATAGTCATACTTGATCTTGTATAAATTGGACGGTTCTATCACACCCACCACCTGAATTATATTAATCTTGTGGCTCCAAAAGCCAAATGTCGGAAAACAACTTTGCTACAAACTTAAATTACATTTGCAATATTGTTGTGATGATATGATGTTGCCCGGCCGCTTGCTGTTGTCGGGCTAGCTATGTACACGCAGTTAAGCTCACGCTTGCATTGTGAGTTGAACACGTGATGGTGGTACACATGTTTGGGACTGCATGGTGCCCAAGAGGTAAAAATGAGCAACTAATCACTAGAATTTTGTTTTGACCTTGGTGCCAGTGCACTCGGCTGGCCCTAATGTTGCTTCACCCCTGGTTTCCTAGTTAGTTACAAAGATTTATCTTAATAAGATTATATGCACATATCGATTTATATCTATATCTACTCATGTCTTGTCCACCAAATTCTGTGAGGTACCCTCGGGCCATCTATCTCCTCTCCTGATCACTCTGCTTGGCTGGGCTCACCCCCTGCTAGGGTGCGGGCTTTTGGTATTGATGAGGATACCTAGGGGTCCCTGTATTCGTCACTTAATATTACTAATTAGAGACCTCCATGTTCATACTCACAAAATACACTAGAAAAAATAAATCCTAGAAATTCTTACAAAAATAAAGAAAATCTAGCAATCAATTCGGTAGACTCTAATAATACATTGATAATAAGAGTCATTAGATATATTTTATTTTTTCTAAAAACTAGCCACCTCTACCATTAATAAAAACAACATATATAATAACCCCTAAATCTACATCTAAATTATCCACCTATACCATTATAAAACATAATCTTAAGTACCAACCTAAATTTGTATTTGAACTATCCACCATGCCATTTTGATAGATAAACTAAGCAAACCCTTAAATTGGTATCTCATCATTTCTGCCACTTTTAAAATAAACTACAATATCCCCATCAAATCTAAGTATAAATCAACAACATATGCTAATATATGGAAAATTTTGTAAATAACCACAAATACCACATATATATGTTCCTAAATTACATATTTCTTTTATACTAATACTATAAATAAAACTAATTTAAAGTATGCATGCATTTATTTTAACTGGAACATTATGACGCGCACACACATTGATGGTATCATTTTAAGCACTATATAAATAACTATAAAATGACGCAAATATATGTTTTAAAATTACCCACTTCTATTATTATTAATACATAAAAACTAACTTTAAATAATTATAAAATTCATGCATATATTATAACTCAAATTTCTTGACATATCTATCTATATTGATGGACACTGTAAGCACTGTGTTTTTCTTAGAAAAAAACTAACATGACACATATAATTCTTTGATAAGGAAAAATTCAATTAGCAAAATAGAGGAGGTTAGTGCATACCACCGGATAAAAATTAACCTATAACACTTATGTCTCCAACCATACGTAGTAGTTGATAAGTTTATCACCACCGGATAAAAATTACAGAGATATATACACATATTGCGTTGGAAAATGAACTAAAGGATAGCGCAAAGATAACTGCTATTTATTTGTTGAGGTATTAAACATGATATTATAAAGAGTCTAACCCGTGCAGAAGCACGTGGGTATATAGATGGTGGACTAGTACAATGATCTATGAAAAAAAACTACTTGCAGCCATGCAAAAACCAAAATGCAGAAATACGGAGGAGGTGAAACTTGAATGTCTATATCCTTTTAGAAAAAAAATCTCCACATATGGCTATGCACTTTCAAACACCCAAATGCATAACAACAACTTGTACTACGTACCGATTAAAATTGTTGTGTAGTCTTGCTGGGGTTTTGTTTCCCAAAGATGCTGTCACAAAAGAATAAAGGTAGCGCGATCGATCATGTGGCCATGCTTACATAAGGGCCAAATATAGAGAGGCAGCAGTGGTCTTCCTAGAAACAATAACCAAGCATGACATGCATCCACATATGATATATCTATGTACTGGGACAGGGAGGTTAAATTAACGGTGTTTATTGCATGGCGCAGTGTGCAAGTTTTGGAAGGCCATGCTGATGAGCCAAAGTACTTGAAAGATCTCACTCCAATGCCCTGATCGACATGGTCAGATCCAAAGTACTCTGCCCAAGAACGCCTTCACCCCCGCCGTTGCTGTCGCTGCTTCGTCTTGTCTTTTCTTGCCGCTGCTGCTGCTGCATGGAAACTGCAGCGGCGGGTGGCGACAGCGAGAGAGAGATCGAGAACTCGCAGCTGGTGGTGTCCATGGAAGACGACGATATTGTTTTTCTCTTCTTGGCCAACACTGAAGAAGGGGACAAGCTGAGTTGTAGGTCCGGCGTCGCATCTTGGGCCTCCACCGGCGACGGCCGCCGCTTGAGGCACGCCTTGTCCGGCGGAGTGGCGGAGGAACTTGGTTCTACGTGCTTCTGCCGCTGAAATGATCGATCGCGCATACAATGTGGGTGTCAGAGATGATCTGTTGAACGGATCTAGGGCTAGAGCGCATGCAGTGCGAACGCTGCATATAAATGAGCACGTACGTATGTACGGTACCTCGAGATGCTGGCCATCGTCGATGACGACGAGATCCGACGACGATCTTGTTGTGATCTTGGAGCTGCTACCCGGGTAGCCGACGACGACATCTCTACCGCTTCCCCCGTGCCGCCATCTGAACGGAAGACGACGATCTCCGGACACGGTCGGCGACATGGCCAACGGAAGTGGCCGAGAGCTGCTCCCGATGCAACTGTCGAATTTTACATTGGCCCCTGTCTCTGCTCTGTGCTCGACGGCGGCGACAGCAGCAGCGCCGGCGTCAGTGAAAGGCCACCACCACCGATCGCTCCTCAGCGCCGCGGAAGATGCAAGTGGGTGTGTCTGGGGCGAAGTCGACGGTGCCATGACGTGATTACTGGAGATTGTGGTCGCCTCTTGCTGATTCGACGACGCCCACTCATGATTTCTGGCCAGAAACGAACAATATAATTAGGGTTTGCTTTTGCTCATATATATATACTGTGTTTGTCGGGAGTCAGGAGCTCAGTGTAAAGACGAACTGAATGCATATATACCTGAAACTAGAATTTCTCAAGTCGAAAGTTTGGGTCGGAGCCGGGCGATGGTGGAGGAGTCCATAGAGACGGCTCAACTCCGGAGCGCTGCAGTTCCTCGACGCGAAGAAGCCACCGCGGTCCGGCCTGGAGGAGGAGAGCGCGGCTGCTCTTTGGAAGAAGGACATGTCATGGAAGCGCCGATCGGCTCTCATGAAATGGAAATCCATTGGGGAATACACTGCATCGGCGAATCAACAATACATGAGTGATCCATATATGCATGCAGATCGAGAGTATTTTTGTGCTATGAAAACCTGAGGAAACAGCTCCCCTCGGGCGACCATCTTGGTCTAGCTTCTTGCTTCTGTACATCTGAAAATAAATTAGTGTGTATCATTATCATCAGAATTCAGAAAGAGTACTACAATAATATAGGTAACAACGGTAACACCAAATTGATTATCTGCTGCTAGCTTAGCTAGTGTGATCATTCGGCAAAGGATTTGTAGTAGATCTACCACACCTGCAGGTGGCTTTTTACATGGGCAATGCTGAGTCCCCTAACATTCATCATCTGAAGTACCAGCTTAGGGGTCGCTCCTGTCAATAAAATTGGAGGATTATATATATTAGTAAAAATACCATTCCCCTCTAATTCAACTGCAATAAATCATGACCTTCTATATATATATGATCAAGATAAATAGTACTTACTCTCTTGCCCACCAAGCCTCTCAACGGCATGGACGAAGGCCATGTGGAGGTCAGGAGTCCACCGGAGCCGGGGCAGCTTGGACCGGTTGTACTGCCGCACCGATGGAACCCTCTGCTCACCGTTCACCTCTGACTTGCTTCCTCCCTTGCCATCGGCCTTCTTGCTCTCGGAATTGTTGTTGGTACTGCTATTGTTGCTTGAGCTCCCACTCCCACCACCAACATCAGTGGTGCTACCGCCATCATCGTCGCCCTCCTCACCTTCGTCTTCCTCGTCATCGCCAACTTCCCCTTCTTCTCCCTCCGCATCGAAACCCTCGTTTAGGTCTAGCAGCTTGTTGTTATCGATTGATCTCTCCTCGTCGTCCTCAAGGATATCTACCCCCTTACCCTTGACCTCTCTCATCACTTGCTCTACTCTAGTTACCATCTTGTATACTAAGCTACCGATCAGTCTCTCTCTATTCAGCCATGGCTGGATCTCATCGTCAGAATAGTATGTGCAGGTAGGAGCAGGAAAGGGGAAGGAAGGAGGAGGGCAACAATGATATGAAGAAGGTAGAGAGGGAAGGGCAACAAGCATAAGCAAGGTAGTGTGGGAATAAAATAAGGGAGAGTTGGACACAGGCCTTGTCCTTCTACATTGACTGGTGTTGAACAATGTAGCAAGAAATGATGTCTGCTTTAGTGGACTCCTTCCTTGTGTTTAGTTTGTGCCAATGCAAGGGTCACACATATATATACACACACGAGCACGCGTACACACACAGAAAGAGAGAGAGAGGAAGTCAGAAACAGAGGTTAAACTAAAGTAGATTAATCACAGAAACTTAGTAGCTAAAAGAAAGAGCTTTTAGCAAAGTTCATGGACTAAATGATGCGTCCATACTTTACATTGCAGCAGTGAGATCTTTTAGGTTTTGTCTTAGCTAGGCAGCATATGCATGCACGAGGGAGTGAGCTACTAGGTGCTCGATAGATCATGTGACCCAATCTGCCAATCTGGCTCGATTCCAAAAGCATTTCTCGCTCTGTTTTCTTTTGTTTTTTCGGTTTGGGATTGGGATCCTGACCGCCTTGTCGTGTGTATCTGAGCTGCTAATCCGTGACAGAAAAACAAAGCGTTAGTGGTTGACCTCTGCCTGCCCCCGTCCCTCTGAAAGCCTTGTCTGAACAACTGCTAGCTAAAAGGGACAAATACCTGGGTTCCTCTTGCTCGCTTCATGACATGCATGGCTGTGTATTTATTTCATTCATAATCACATCATCCGATCGTGCCTACAGGCTACAGCTAGCCTTCATTCTAACTGAGGTGCAGCTGACAAGTATATACTGCTGCTTCCCTGGTTTTCTGTAGCATATGTTCATTGGTCCGATCATATATAAACGTGTGTACATGATACTTCCTCCGATGGTAATTACAAGTAGTACGTACGTGTAGAAATGATACTTTCTCCAATATCGTAAGTGATACAATAAGCCGTATGTATCTCGTAGGTTAGACCTTTCAAACTTCGGCCATCAGTATATTTAAAATTTTGTATAGACCAATTAACAACACAAGATTGATATTATCAAATTTATATTACTGTAAAAATAATTTCATAACATATAGTTCTTTTCATTTAGGATAATACATTTTTATAGGTATTACAAGTCAAAGTTAAAAAATGTTTCACTTAAGACAGACCTAAATGTACTTATATTTGTGACCAGAGCAAAGAAGTAGCTTATACATACAGGCCCCTTTAATTTGAAGCACATGAAAAGTAATGAAAAGTAAAAACTAAATCTTAATAACCAATAGGACAATATCTTTTATCTTAAGATAATTTGGAACGGAGGAGTAATTCATAGCAATGTGGCCAGTGCAATAGTGCAGCTAATACAAGAATCCAAGTGCGCATATACCTTTTATATTATCATGACTTTATCAAAAAAAATGTGCTTTTACTTACCATCGGCCATCATTTTTTATTATGGTCACTATTATGCCTATTACTTGATAGATATAATTCAATCTAGGTCTACCATAATGATGTTTCTATTTGTTTGGGCTATATATCACTTTGCTCCATGTGTACTTATTCTCTTTTCTTTGATTTTGCTGATTAATAGAATAAATTTTGTTGAGGTTCAGAGATGACATTTCATCAACTAAAAGTTTGCTCCTTTTGTTGTTTCCTTTCTAACGTTGTAATGTTGAGCAACATGTTTCAAGCTCTGAGAAATAACTTTATCTGTATCCTCTTTGTTTTGTCCAACTCACATGCCCTGCTCTATAGATCAATAGTCTCATTGGTGCTTCTTGTCGATTCTAGAGGAAATTTATGGGCTACATGTTGTGCTCCGCTAACTCCATGATCTCAATCCTTTGGACCATTCACATTGTCTAGGAGGGAGAAATAATAGGTTACATCGTTTTTGTTTATTGAACAAACACTTGTTTTTTCCCCATTATCGGAATAGGTAAGGTATCCTCTTGTATGTGGTATTATATCAGTTATCTTTTCCTTTTGCACCTAGTTATGTTCCTGTTTCTAACTACGTTTTACATCGAATGATCAAGTGAACGGAAGCTACAGGGTAGACGTTATAGAACTACTACCCTGTAGCTGGCTACAAAATAACTTATTCTGTAGCCACTTTGAGTCACGATAATTACTATGTTAATTTACGAGATTATAGTAACTCCATACTAAGTTGTTTACTATAACGTTATGGTAAATATCTCCATGTGTTATAGTAACCCAACTATCGTAAATATATATTGACATTATCGTAAATTAGTATATAAAATTATCGTAAATGGAGGTGGCGACAGAATAACTTATTCTGTGGCCAGCTGTAGAATAGTGTGTGTGTGTGTGTGTGTGTCTATATATATATATATATATATATATATATATATATATATATATATATATATATATATATATATATATATATATAGAACTACTACTCTGTAGCTGGCTACAAAATAACTTATTCTGTAGCCACCTTGAGTTACGATAATTATTATGTTAATTTATGAGATTATAGTAACTCTTTACTAAGTGGTTTACTGTAACGTTATGGTAAATATCCCAGTGTGTTATAGTAACCCAACTATAGTAAATATATATTGACATTATCGTAAATTAGTATATAAAATTATGGTAAATGGAGGTGGCTACAGAATAACTTATTCTGTAGCTGGCTACTGAATAGCCTCTCCCTATATATATATATATATATATATATATATATATATATATATATAGTGTGTGTGTGCATTGAACTTATGCATTATTATGTTATATCCTTTTTCTCTAGGGTATTTGGCTTAATCTTTTGTTATAATGGTAGAGTTGAGCTTCGATTTTAAAATAATGGTAGAGGTGAATAATAAAAAAGCATGCATATTTTTCACCCCTGTTATTTTTTTAATATGGTTGTAGTCGGTATCTATTAATAGATATATGGGTATTGTGGGTTAAGTTTTTCTTAAGGGAGTGGTGGATGATTTATATATAGTTATAAGGTATCTCGAGTAATATAGATAGGTCTGAGAGTGGTGGGACTTTTTCTTCCTTTGTTTGAGTTGTGCCCAAATTAAATATCCCTACCGAAATTTGGTTAGTACTTATTTGCTAAGTTTTTGTTCATACACATTTAGGGCTCCGTTTGGAGGGGCTCCTCCCGGCACCAGCTTCGGCTATGACTGTAGCATATTGTGGCAGAGTCAGGAGAAACCCCCAAAACGCAATTCCTCCTGTTCCTCCATTTTTTAATTCATTTTTGGCGGAGCTAGAGAGACATCTATTCATGCTACAGTAGCTATGGTGTTAGTGCGCTACAGTAGCATGAGAGCCGAAGCAAGAGCACTTGGAAGCCATGCCAAACGGAGCCTTAGCCGAAAACAAGCAAAGGCACGGGATTGATGTGAAGTGGAGACATAGATTCAGCTACAGCAGCCTTTTTGCCTCCATATAAGCAAAGAAGCATCACCTTAATCTTGAGCCCGATAATAAATATATGGTAGGGCGCCATATATATGTTTTCTTATACATATAATATATATGCAGCATAAGAATTCATGACATCAAATCAACCTTTTTAATTTGGTCGTTGATTGTTTGTTGTTTGGCAAGTTATTAGGGGATGCAAAAGGGTACCTAGAAAGTGATAGGCATCCAAGCCGGCCTCATGAGAGCTTCCGAAAAAGGGATGACGATCACACACGAATTAATGGACAGGATGTGGTTGCGTTGTCACGGCATTCTTGGGGAGAGCTGCCCCTCCATGCGTATGTAGGTGAAATAAAAATCCAAGGGAGGCGCGCACAGGCACAGGATCCAGGAAAAGGAATTAAGCGACACCCGTTTGTGTGGCAATAACGAGCTCATCAATATGCATGGCTAGCTGCACGAGGACCATCATGTGAGATAAACCGTGTAAAGTTGCCGTACTACTCTGCTTTCTCTGATCACATTTGGATCGGAGAGGTGCAGCTAGCTAACAAGTTTAATTTGAGCAAAATTTTACTGATTTTTTTTATAAATACACTACAAACAAAATTAGTCGCCATAATTTCACTTTAGAGATATATCTTTTGATCTATTAGTGCCTCCGAGCAAGTAGAAGACAATTCAAGAAATAAATGTAGCTAGCTGTCTACTAGGCCGCAAAGTCGACTAATTGACGTGTTAGGAATTTTCAATGGCCATTGTGACCATTTACATACGCATGCGTCACTGATACTGACTTTTTCTTCACATACTCTATATCTAATATTAAAGTATGAAAATTTCTTTTTTTTATCCTTCCGTCCCTTGTTTCATCCTCCATCACTCTCATCTCTCTTATTCTATCACTTACTTTGGCCCTTCTCGTTTCACGGTCGTCTCTCACTCCAACTCGTTTTTTTTCGTCCCTTGGTTCATCATCTCTCATCCACTCTGTCATGATGTACTAATTATAAATTGATTTTTCTATGCACCTATATAGGTGCTTCATTAAGGGAATTTTTTTCATGATTGCTAATGGTTGAAATATATCTCTCACACAAGGATGTATATGTGAGTGGATGGCAGAGCACAACATGTATATTTACTTTGAATTAGCTTTTTATGTACTAATAGTGGTAGCTGTGAGTAATTTAGAATTACATATATAGGTATACTTTATGATTATTTATTCTTTCAAAATAGTGGCAAAGGTCATGTAGTGTGCATTTATGGGATATTTTAGTTTATGTTCAATAATGGTAGATTTCAATAATTTATATAAAACTTTATGGCTTATTTAATTTTGATTTTCTATACAATGGAACATATCAATAATACTCCCTCAAATCTGTATTATAAGTCGTTTTGGCCTTTTCATGTACACATATAGCTTTTTCTATGTATCAAGACATAGTGTATATCTAGTTGAATAGCAAAGGCTATGTAACTAAAAAAACTGAAACAACTTATATTTTGAAAAGAGGGAGTATATGAAAATTTAGGTGTCACTTTATAATTTGGAAAAGAGGAAGGTCATTTAGATGCAGATTTAGGAAATTATGTTGCGTTATTTGTCATAATGGTAGAGGTGGGTATCTTTATAGAAAAAAGGAATGGATCCAATGACTATTATTGTTAATGATGACTAGCTAGATCTACTGATTTGATGATAAAATGTTTATGTTTTTGTGAGAATTTATAGATTTATGTTTTTTCCTAACACATTCTGTGAGGACTAATATGGCCTTCAATTAGTTAGATGTTCTAACAAATGTTTATCACCATCACCTTTAAATATATGAGATGCTCAATTTGGTTGATGCATAACTAGACATTAGTAAATCTACCCATCTAAGGCCTTATTTGGTGTCCATGTATCCACCTCAATACATGTGTGTTTAGGTGGATCACTAGTACACAAAGTTTAACCGCGACGGGCGGATCTGGTTTTCAGCGGCGGGCAACTACGTCCGCCACGCCTAGATCATCACGGTAAATCAAGATTTACCATGATGGACCCCAGTTGCCCGCCGCGGTAAACGTAAAAAAAAACAAAAAAAAACAACGAGCCCAACGCAAGCCCATCTAGGCCCGGCGTCGAGCCCATCCGCCGCTGCATCGCCGTGCCTGCGCCGCCACGCCGCTGCACCTCCGCTGCCATCGCCAGATCCGCGGCGACGACGGATCCGCGGGCCCCGAGGCCAGATCCGTCGGACGACGCGTCGTCGGACGACGCGTCGTCGGACGCTTGGAGAAGGAGGGGCCGGGCCCAGCCGCCATGGAAGAAGGCCGTCGCACGCTGGGAGAAGGAGGATGCGCCACCACCTTCGATCCGCCACTGGATCCGCGGGCCCTAAGGCCAAATCCGCGCCTCCCGCGTCGCGCCGCCGGCTTCCATGGCTGTGCTCGGAGTTGGGGGGAGACAGAGAGATAAAGGGCGCCGCCGCTCTCGGCTGCTGTGAGGGAGTTGGGTGAGATTGAGCGAACCTAAGTTTGCCCTTATCTATTTACCGTGGCGGACGTCTTAATATGCCCGCCGCGGAAAATAAGGCATTTTCCGTGGCGGACGTCTTAGGACGCCCGCCATGGTAAATTGATTTACCGTGGCAGGCAGAAATGTCCGCCTCCGCCACCCTGAGGCCCCGAGGCCGCAGCGCTCCGCCCTCGCTCTCCGCGCCTCCCATGTCGCGTCGCCGGCTTCCATGGCTGTGCTCGGAGTTGGGGAGACAGAGAAAGATAGAGGGCGTCGTGGGGAGAGAGGTGGAGGGGCGGTGCTCGGAGTTGGGGGGAGACAGAGAGATAAAGGGCGCCGCCGCTCTCGGCTGCTGTGAGGGAGTTGGGTGAGATTGAGCGAACCTAAGTTTGCCCTTATCTATTTACCGTGGCGGACGTCTTAATATGCCCGCCGCGGAAAATAGGGCATTTTCCGTGGCGGACGTCTTAGGACGCCCGCCATGGTAAATTGATTTACCGTGGCAGGCAGAAATGTCCGCCTTAGAAAATCCTGGGATTAACCGTGACGGGCAAAAAAATGTGCCCGCCTCGGAAGGGTCCAAAGGGGTGTCGCGCAAAATCATTTATGTAGTAGTGGATCTGTGTGGAAGTTAGTTTAAATTCCACGTCAATCCACAAAATTATCGATTTTTTTTCTTTTTGGGTATTTAAGCATTTGTAGTATAGAGTTAGGAATTAGGGTTACCTAATGCTAAAGAATGAGCCTGTTCGCTGATTGGTTTCTGGACTGATAAGCCCGGCTAGTGCTGGTTTGTTGTGAGAAGAAAACATTGTTGGCTGGCTGATAAGCACCGGCTGAAACCAACAAGCGAACAGGCTGAATCTTACATAAACTATCGATTTTTCACTTAAGACAACTCTAAAAGTACATATTCCATCGGATCTCTTAAGCATGTATAATGGTAATGAAATTATTATGAATAGGACGTCTTTGTCCCCGAATCTTGCAGAAGAATCACCGAGGGGACGGTTTCCACAGGTGTTACGTGAAACCGTACGACTAATTTACTCAGCAAATACCGAGTCGTTGCGTTGGGCAACATGGGGAATGATTCCGTAAGGACAATTTTAGTGACACCCGAGATCGACTCATTCCAAACCCAATTCTTAATTTTATATTTATATATAGTAGTAGTATTACATGTCAATCTCACATCAATCACATTGCTCGATAGAATTTTCTGCCCCAGCACCGTTCTACAGATCGATTAAACAGCTTCACCTTATCTTCAGAGTAAGCACACAGTTATTACTCGAAGCTCAAATTTACTGTATGAGACAGTTGAGCAATATAAAAAATGGAGAGCGTAAACCAATGAGATGTTTTGCTCCCTCTGTCCTGTAATATAACGCAAGGACAAAAAAAAAAGATTATGTTTCCTCTTCCTTCTGCATCAGGGCTGGACAAAAAAAAAGCTACTAAAATTTAGCACATGTTTGGTTCCAAGAGACTATACATTAGTCCCCCTATTTTAGTCTATTTTAGTCCCTAAATTATCAAATAATCCCTTGGGTGGTTAAAGAGACTAAAAGCCCAAAAGTACAGCCCGCGTGCGGCCGCGAGATCCAAGGCCGTGGCTCTCTCTCCTCCCGGTTTCCACGTCGCGCCCGCCTCACCGGTCTGCACCGCTCCCGCCCCACCGGTTCGCACGCCGCGTTGCGCCTGCCTCAAGCCACGCTGCACGTTGCGGCCCGTCCACCTCAGGCCGCCGCAGCCTTTCTCTGCCACCGCGAGATCCCCCGCTTGCCTGAAAGGAGTCTGCCGCGAGATCAAGCACAGCAGAGCAACTGTGGTACGAGCACGGGCACAGGCCGCAGGGGCGGACGGGGACGGGCGCAAGGAAGGAGCTGTTGGGATGGGGAAGGAGGTGTTAGACTAGGGGCGCTTTAATCTTTGTTCAGCGGCTTTAATGCCTAGTAGCTCCTTGAACCAAACAGATAGGGGACTAAAGTTAGCTCGTTGTCCACCCCTCGATTGACCTCAGTCGTAGTAGAGCCTATACTCGAGCAGTGATACTACTGCCCTAGAAGGCGACAGAGCAACAGTCTCCGTCTCTCCCGGGCGGGGCGGACCAAGCTAGCATGGGTGTGTCTTCCCCCACACAGTCCCAAAAAATCACTTTGCCCGGAATCTGCGATGGGCGACCATGGTGAGCCGAGACAAAGAGGAATTTTGGACGGTATGTCGGGGCATGTGATGAACACATGCACAAGATTAAAGAAATGCAGCAGGATAAGCCGTGGTTAGCTAATCTGGATCGGGCGATGATTCTTGTATACCGGGGAGGGGACGCGACGGGCCCTGTCTGCATCGAGACGAGAGAAGGTCAACTGTGATCAGGGGAATCATAGCATCCCCATGATGTCAGGATTAGGTAGCTACTAGTTGCTACAAAATTCAGAGTTACGTGGTACGGGTGCCTGCAAGAACGATGTGGCGTCTTTGACAGTTTGACGTCAATTTTGTTGTAAAACATATATGAACCAACGAAAGGATGATAAGAATCCTAATCATAGTACAAGTCCATTCTCTATGTAGATTTTTATTAAATTCTTCGGTTCTGTTATTAAAACTTTTTTGTATGGGAGGTTTATATTATAATTATCAATATCCAAAGAATAAAAAATAGTTTCCTTACTTTATGTCTCTATGCTTTTCTACTTTTATATATTGTATGCATTAATCATGAGAGACAAAGAGAAAAATATTCTAACCGTTGGCGATATGTTTCACAACAAATTCCAAGTAGTATTAGAGAATTGCTCTTAAGTATAAAAAACATGTGGTTAGGCAATGGAAAAAATACATGAGTGGAAATCAGAACCAGTTGCTCATCCTTGAAGACTAGCATATGCCATGATCGAAGTCGCTTGCCTCGGCCACTAGTAGTAGTTGCTACCACCGGCCTGC